>NW_007360605.1:126642-238202 GCF_000192795.1 Vavraia culicis subsp. floridensis | reverse complement strand
CATCAAGCGTATAGTTGTTATTATGTTCAGCCCTGCAGTTCATCATATTTATCGTCCAAATTGGATATTACAGCTTGGTTTTTCTACATGGCGAATAGCTAAAGCTGTTCTGAGAAGTTATCCTTCTCTCGATCAGGTGTTTCTGCAGCACATAACAACTAATTTGCTCCGTTGTTCTTATTTTGGCTCGTTATTTCTTCGCATTCCGATTCCATTAGTGCCAAACTGTCGATGCTCTTCTTAATATCGCTGAGAACATTCTCAAACTCACCATGTATTTGCTTATGCTCAGCATGTTTTTGTTCATACCGGTCTGAGAACACATATCATAGTTAGCAGAATTGTTGGTTGTAAGAACAGAAGAGGAATCGTCCACATTACACATCTTTTCATCCTCACAGTTCAACAAAGTATGTTTTTGCCTATCGAACTCGCTGCAATGCACATCAACTTCGATAATGCTAGACGAACTGGTACTCATCTTTGTCAGTTCGTAACTCGTTTCTTCCTTAGAATTCCTTTTGTATTCTAATTTACACTGTGTTGCATATGCTCTCGCGTTTTTGAATTCTTCTTGCCCTGTACATCTTATCAAGCTCTTCAATACATCCTCTAATTCCCTAGTTAACAAATTATTTCTATTTTGATCATACGGTCCTCTACTTCCGTTCGTTGCTGCAATAGTTTTACCTTGATCAGCATCTATCCCCGTTGTTTTACCTCTGTTTTCATCGTTTGACATTTTAGTGAGTGTCTCTCTTTTGACAGTCATAGTTTCATCTCCATCAATTCTTATCGTAATGATAGGCTTAATCATGTTTAACTCGTGTAATTCATCGTTTGAAGACTTCTATGTTTTTTCTGCTGAGTGCTTTCTCGTAGATGCTTTTCTTTTTTTCCAGCAGGAGTTTATACAAGTTATAACCACGGCCATCAGTGCAAGCATAAACCCTAAGATTATCAGAGTTGCACCGAACATTGTGAAAGAATAATTTGTATAGGATATTCTTTTCTTTACAACATTGAGTATACGACTTACAGTTGAGCTCTCCAGACTCGAACCTATTCCGCTAGTCCACGATGGTATATGATGTGAGATATTTGATTCACTTATGTTATTGCTATGTAATTGTATGTCTGTAACACTGTTGTTGGCTGCTTCCATGGTGGGCTGTGTGACGCACTTACTATATTTACATTTCTAGTTTATTAATATTAAATGAACGAATACCTTTGTCGGTAAAAAGTTGGGATAGTCTTTGCGAAGTGACGGCTTGATCTAAGTATCCAGTGAACATATGTATCAGGGATAATTGGTAGACTTATGATAGAAAAAAACGGTATCAATTCATTAAATTTTCGAATGGTGCACAAACTATAGCTTGTCAAATCAAAAACTGTGTTCTAGAATGAAGAAATGCATCACGTATGTTATAGCGCTGCCTGTGTTTAGAACACCATAAACATTGAAGTAATATGTATTAGCGCTTATGAAGTGGTTATGGGATCGCCGTTGTTCGAAGTTGAGACATCTTAATGTCATTACAAATAAAAATGCAATTTTGTACACGGAAACCTGAGAAATGCCATCAAGTTTATAATTCCTGATATCTTGGCGTTATACTTTAAACGTTTGATACTCTATCAATGAAGGTCTTTTACTCATCTCCTCATACGTCAACACTACAATAAACATACTTTCTGGTTTGCTGAACTCGACCATGGCCACTATCCTCAGTTCATGATCACACGTCGAATAACTTTCTAAAAAACAGAACTCTTAATGTAACGCACTTTTGAGAACACAATATACCTAGCATCGACAACTAATGGTCTTGAAAATTCTTTTCGGTCACTGCTTCTATTCCCATAAAAATGTTTTGTACTAATTTGTTCCGTGATCATTGCACACACCGAATTCCAATCCAAATTATTTAAAAATTGTGACGAATATATCGCTAATTAATAATATAGGTGTGTATTTAGACTCCGATAGCTAAATATACTTCGTGGTTCGCTGTGTTCTACTGTATGTGCGCATCCCTACGGACAAGCACAATATAATCAAAAAAATTTTGTACCCTTGGAATAAAACAGTACTCGTAGTTGATTACAGCGAGTGATGAACATTTCCGAGAGCAACTAAGTGATTAGGAAGCATGCGGTGTGATTATTGCCATGTGTCGTAGGCACTTCACATTTTTAGATAAAATATTTTTTTACTCGTTTTTTCGTGCGCTGTCGGTTTGGTTAGCACTTTATGTTTATCGTTTGGCATGGGAGAATATCACCATGCTTTGCTTGTGCTGTCTCAGTGATAATACTATTAAGTATTTTCTACACATATGGTGCTGTGAGCGTTGTCTTTTACTTTCGGAGGAAGAAAATTATAAATGCTCAGCTTCTTCCCGCTCACAGGCCATTTCACACCATTTACTGCATGTAACACGCCAAGATTTGCAGTAATAAAATTTTTGTGAACGACAACACCACATCATCTTCGGTGTATTTCTCTTAACACGGACCCAAGCGTTGTTTTAGCAATTTGTCAGAATGTCACTCGTGATTTAAAATCGAGAATTCGATGTTCAAAAATCCATGTGGGACAATGGAAACTTCTTCTTGGTGTGTATATTAAGAAAATGTAAAAATGTGGGACAATGGAAACTTCTTCTTGGTGTGAAGATTAAGAAAATGTCACAACAACTAGATGCGAAGAAATACACGCTAATAATCTCGTAAATATGATCTCATTTTCCAAATTATTGATCGGACTCAAAAATGTAATCGCAAAACATACCATTCTCGGTGTACACATCAACAAAAACATTATTTACGGTAAAGCTGCATAACCGCAATTTATCAGAATTCCATAATTAACTATAATGGTAGACACAGATGCTGTGCATAGTAAGGAGAAATGCAAATAACTCTTCGGCGGACAAACCACACGAACTAATTAGTGTTTAAACTACGTCAGAGTTATCTCAGCACTCCTATGTACTACTTGTGGTTAACACAAGGTGTAAGGAGCACGGTCACACCATCTACATGCAGAGCCAGAATATTATTAAATGAAAGTCCTCCAGGTGATAACTACAAATCATAAACAGGAGAACTCCACATTTCACAAAGTGTTTTTCCGCATTAAATCGGTGCCTACAGAGTGTCGATGGGTATGAATTAAACCTTAGAATAAAATTAAACCATTTTCTACCTGTGTATTGTCCAATTAGTTTCGCCCTTTTTTCTTCTTCGCTTAATCTGCTACTAACCATTTATCAGTCATTCTCGAGCATCCATTGAAGCATACTCATCGTGATAATTCTGGCTTTCCCATTATTAAAGGCACGAATGTTTATCGCAGCAATTTCTTCGTGTGTAAAGGATGAAATGCTGCTGCTTAGAAATAGCTCCGTTTGGATAAGCATAACACGATTGCATTATGCAGCCAAAAGAAGCATACAACAGTGGCTGCACCAATATTTAAACGTTCAAATTTAAAGTCAAATGGTTTTTACTGGATGCTATTTTAATTCGATAATCCTTCTTTATATTCTTGCGACAGATGAAGAAAACTCACATGCTCTTTAGAATCTGCTATCAATGCTAAATATGCAGTTTTTAATCACAACCAGCACAATGTGTTCTTCTCAGTTCGCTGTTCAGTTTTATAACGGGAATAGCGCAGCTAGTTTACAATATCTTCCCATCATGTTAACAAGCAGAACCTCTTTGGGCAACAGTATTGATGCTGTTAAAGATTGATTCTAACCAAGACTGGTATGGACGCAGTAAAAATGGTAAAAGAAATAGATTACCTTGCGGTAAGGGACACGTGACACGACTTGTGCACAGTTGTGGGCACAAAACGATTCACATCCCTACCAATAATCTGTACATCACAGCATATTTTGTGTTTTTCTCGGAGCAGCGATTCGTAGGTAAAGTGCTGAAGCGTGTATGTAACGGTTACGAAGAATATGCCGCCGATCGATTTTTTGAGATGCAGGTATTTTTATGGATGATTTTTGTATGTGCCATGGCACATAAATTACAATGCGTTTGTTTGTTAGTCTAGTTTGATCTATCAAATATGTAAGAGCAAGTCAGCAATAATAACACAGCATGAAAGGTGTAGCCGCACCTTATAGGGGCTTGAACCTCTTATAGCGGAGGAAAGATAGCACCACCGAAATACGAAGCGATTATCGGACGAGTCCTCAATTCAAAATCTTTAGCCCTCCACGTATCGAGATCATTCAATTTATCTCTGTCAAGTTTGGGTTGTAGTGCCCATTCGATTGACATTTAGTTTATTTACCTTCAAAATTTTTATGTTCTTTGCCAAAAATGAAGTTGATACGAGGGGGAATGAATAAACAAATTTCTGAGAAAACGATGAAAAACAGCGTTGATTAGAGGCGCAAATAGGAAAAAAAGTGGCACATACAGAACAAATAATTAAACGAGATAAAGCGAGAAAAAACGTTAATTCACGGGTTATAATGAAAAACACTGTTAACAAATGGGCAGCTCATTAATTACGCACACAAAAGTGAAACAGGTGCCGTTATTGGAGAATAACGTTGTATAACATGCTTTCTTGGCCATTGCAACAACCAAAAGTTATTAATTTTTGAATGACAGTTTTGTATAAAAGCACGCATCTAAAACACACATACACATCAATTAATGCTTTGATGTTTCACTTTATTGTTATTTTTTTCCTTATCAGTAAAATTTCAAATATATCAAAATCTTACCCCTTGAAGCTATTTATTACAGGAGAATGAGCTATAGCATGCACAGAACGTTCTCAAGACGAAATAAACACGATTTTTGCAATTCGCAAATATTTAAACAAAAAAATTTACCCTTAACATGCCGAAAAGAAGAGAGCAAGAGGACTCCGGTAGTACTGAGAGTTTGAGCAATATTACAGATGAGAGTGAATCAGAGAATGTCAGTTCGAGTGATGAGCTTGATAAGCAGATGGTCAAGAGGGGCAGGCCGCGCAAAATGATGAACGGCGTGAGCAAGATGAATTTTTCGGGCCCACTCGGAAATTACTACCAGAACCCCTCGCAAATGCCGTTTCAGCAAAGTAACATGCTGTACAGAAATATAAACCCGCAGAGGAATAATTATATGTACAATCCCGGGATACCGAGCAGCTACAGGTCGATGGGGTACCCGTCACAACTTGGACCGAGCAATCCGTCATTTATCGGTAACGTTTCCTCGCAGTTCTCGTACTACAACTATCCGCAATACAGGCAGGCGTATCCACCGCAAGGGTACCAGCAACCGAGCTATCAGCAGCCACCTCCGCAGTACAATGCGCCATACAAGCAGCCTCCGCCTTTTTACAACTTTTACGCACAACCTGTGCACCAGGCGCCCCCACCTGCTCAGAAATACACACCGCCGATGCGTGTCGATAGGGAGCGGCAGCGGCAGGAAAAGCTGAAAAAGAGAAAGAAGCCGTCACCACGCCCCGACGAGCAACCGCAGCACGAGCTTTTTGAGAGTGACGAGATGGAAGAGGTTGAGGAGGACAAGCACGAAAAGCTGCTTGATTACAGAAACGAGATGTTCTTCGTAAAATTCAGAAACATGAGCTACATACACTGCGGATGGGTGTCACAGGAGGAAATCACAAAGACACGTGCAGGAGCAATCAAAGCGAAGCGTTTCCTTTCACGGCACAAGGAGGACAAACATAATGCATCGTTTGAAGAGGGTAAGAACATTCAGCAAATCATAGCAAGTGATTTCGGTGGTGTCCCACCTTTTGACCCGGAATATATCAAAATTGACCGCGTGATCAGCGTTGACAATCTTATCCTCGTGAAATGGAAGAAACTCGCGTACGAGCTGAGCACGTTTGAGAAGATCGAGGACGTGCGCAACCTCGAAGGCTTTGAAGAAGAACTTAAAGAGTATAAGACGCGAAATGTTGTGAAGAAGACGGTATTTCCTATTGATTACAGACCGCCAAAGGATGCGCTGGTGATTAACAAGTCATTTAAGAACGAGAACACGCTACGAGACTACCAGATGGAGGGGTTGAACTGGCTTCTGAACCGCTGGTACTACAAGCAGGGGTGTATCATGGCCGATGAGATGGGGCTGGGCAAAACCGTGCAGACGGTGTGCTTCGTGAATAAAATCTTTGAAACAGGGTACCAGCACCCCGTATTGATCGTTGCTCCTCTGAGTACACTCATACACTGGGAGAGAGAGTTTAAGACATGGACCGATCTGCGCATTCTGCTGTATCACGGCAACAACGTAGCGCGCGATCTGATCTACGACTACGAATTCTACAACGATGGTTTGCTGTTCGACGTGCTTATCACGACGTACGAAATGGTGATGAGCGGCGTGAAACATCTTTCATTTAACTTCGGCGTCGGTGTGTTTGACGAGGCACATCGTCTCAAAAACAGCCATTCAAAGGCGTTTCAGACACTCATTTCACTGTCGTTCAATCACAAGATTCTTCTTTCTGGCACCCCGCTGCAGAACAATTTGACTGAGCTTTGGTCGTTGCTCCATTTCCTTGATCCAATCAAGAACGAATCGCTTAATTACTTTTTGGAGAGCTACAAGCTTGAGAAGAGCGAGGATGTGGATCGGCTTAAGACATTGCTCAAACCGGTTATGCTTAGGAGAATGAAAGATGATGTGGAGAAGATACCGATAAAAGAGGAAACGATTGTGGAGGTGGAGCTGACCATGATACAAAAGCAGTTCTACAGAGCGATTATCGAAAAGAACCTAAGTATTTTCGAGAAGGAAAGCCCGAATTTACTTAACGTGATGATGGAGCTGAGGAAGTGTTGCATTCACCCTTATCTGGTGAGAGGAGCAGAGGAGAAGATCATAAATGATTATAAAATACGAAGAAGGATTGAGTTTATCAAGCAGCGGAAAATGCTTAGTGATGATGCAGAATCGCGAGTCGGTGATCAGATCAGGGGTGAATCGAGAACGGTGCGTGGCGCTGAAATGGAAGTGAGGAGGGAGCATCTCATGGAGCAAAATACTACGGAGGAAGATGCAACCGACACAGCAATAGCAGCTGATACAGAGAAGGGCACCTTAGGACAGACATTGGCAGGTGATGCCGATGATGTAAATAGGAACACAGAGAAACACCTGAATGGTAGCGTGCGTGTGCCATGCGCTGAGGACGATGATGCAGAGGGAATAGCATGGAGAAGAGAGACGCCAACGAACGAGCTCACTGTGGATGAATACTACAAGATTTTGATACAGAGCAGTGGAAAGCTGGTACTGTTGGACAAACTGCTCGCCAAACTAAAGGGCGAGCACAAGGTGCTCATTTTCTCGCAGATGACACGGTGTCTCGATCTGCTCAGTGATTATCTGCAATACAAGCACTACAAGTACGAGCGCATTGATGGAGGTGTACGCGGCGAGTGCAGACAGGCAGCGATTGACCGGTTCAGTTCGGCTGAGAGTGACAGCTTCGTTTTCCTGCTGTGTACGCGTGCCGGTGGAATGGGCATCAATCTTACGAGTGCGGACACAGTGGTGATTTTTGACAGTGATTGGAATCCACAGAACGATCTACAAGCGCAGGCACGGTGTCACCGTATCGGGCAAACCAAAAGTGTAAAGATTTATCGACTTATCACACGTAACACTTACGAGCGAGAAATGTTTGACAAGGCTGGCCTTAAGCTTGGACTCGATCAGGCCATTCTACAGAAGAATAAAAGCGTGCGTAAGAAGGAACACATTGAGAATCTGCTGAAGAAAGGGGCATACGGTGTGCTGATGGAGAACGACGAAGCCGCTCAGAAATTTTGTGAAGAAGACATTGACATGATCCTGGAGAGACGCACGCACGTTGTGCGGCACAACCAGGAAGCGAGCCAAAATGTGTTCAGCAGGGCTTCGTTCCAAGTCGAAGAAGAGTTTGACGACCCTGATTTCTGGCAGAATCTGCTCACCAAACGTAAGGATGCAGAGAACGAGATGAAGATCAAGCGACTGATCAGACGGCTTGGCAGGGAAACTCCGACAGACTATGAGGAGATCGATCAAGTGCTTGAGAGCACAGACGATGAGATGGTCAGGGTATTCCTCATAATTTTCAAGAAAGGTGTGAACGGCATCATTGAGAACATGTCCGATGTGAAGGAGAAAATCGGCATCCTCGTGCGCTACTGCTACGAAACACTCACAGACAAAAACAAGGAAGATTTTAAGTTACACCTTGAGGCGTATTTCAAAGATGAAAAGCAGCAGGCCATCGACCACTACATTGTTAAGAAGCTCGCGGAGAAATTTCTGCTGCGTTTGCAGGTCGTAAGCATTTTGAAGTATCTGTACAGGATTGAGTCGCTTGAGCACATGAAAGGTGGCAGTGTAGAGGAGGACAGGCGAATCGTTAACTGGGTAATCAGCAACGGATACGACAACTGGCCTACGGGCATAGGGCGAGAAAAAAGCCTATTTAGGGGAAAGGATCGCAACGATCTGAATGCGCGCGTGCGCAAGATCATTTTATCGCTGAACAAGATAAAGGAAAATAGGGAAGATAGAGAGAGGGAAATGGAGGTTGAAAGCATCGTGATGAACTACGGACGTGTTACTGCGCTTAACGAGAACGATATTGCAGAGAATATCGAAGAAGTGAATAAAAAAGTGGATATTGTCATGAACCAGAAGAGAAGGAAAAGCAATTTCGAGAGTCTGTACAAGCGCATCGTGCTCATCGATGCGCTCAAAACTCTTGAAGTCGAGGAGGTCAAGCGCACAGTTGGTCTGCCAAGGGGATGGAAGAAGAAGGATGACGAGCGACTTGTGCAGCTTGTCCATGCCAGGGGAATAGCCAACACTGCCTTGGAGCTCGGTCTAAGTGATGAGATCGTTGTGAGGCGGTTGGAAATGTTAGTAAGCAATGAGAATGACGAGTAGATCATGGAATGTGTTATACATTTGATTAAATAAGATTTTTATAGTGCCACTAGCTGTGCTGTTTCCGATTATAAAGCGAAAAAAGTGCTCTATCCATGCAATGATACTTTCTTCCTTTCATATGTCGTATTATGTTTTTTTTTATTGTTTAAGATCTTATGGTAGGGGTTAATTAATTACTATTCGGTGATCGTGTAATTTTGATGTTGTTAGTAGAAAACAATTGAGGGTGTTTCAGAAAGAGTGAGTTGTACAACAACTTTAGGCCCTTTATTCAGTGCAAATACATGAAATAAGCATTTTGTATTTTTCTCGAAGGGTCAAATAATTCATTTCACAGAACTGACCAATCAGCTTCAGAGTTATCTTTTTATTTATATGAAATGAATGATAATGTTGAATTTAATGCTTTTCAAAAAGTTATTTACCCTTTCTTTATTAAAAGTACGTTTATTTATCTCTTACAGCATTGCTGGGATCAATCATGTCCATAATAGCTTTCTGAGAAATATGTGCGCTGCATAACGCAACGCCATGCTCGTATCCACATCATAGTAGGAAGATGCGCTAAAAACTCTGCGATGACTCGTGTGTCATCTCCATCCCAGGAGACCTCTTAATCTGGGTATTTCCTAGTTGTATATTTTGTGTGACCTAGAACCTAGTTGCATAAGCCACAGAACATCATGCCTTTTAACGTTAAATCTATAACCCATTGATATACAAATTGAACACTATTATCAGCGATGTATTGGATCGCTGATAACGTGACTCGACACGATGCCCATTAACGCATCGTTAGCTATAACTTGCATTCACGGCATGATAGAAACGCTGACACACATCACAATGAATGGTAAGATAGTATATAAAAATAAACTACACACATAAAATTAAAAAATGTGGTAAGTCGATTTAATTAAGAATCATTGTCCGATGAATGTAGAATTCGTGGATTGAATTGCTGAGGAGATCTCGTTGGCACTCCTTGTTCTCGTTTTAGGAAATCATCTAATTGCTTAGCTGCCTCTGTGCGTTGCTCTCCGGCCTCAGCATACTGCGACATTACCCTATCTGACTCTTCTTGCATAGCTTGTCGTTGTTGTTGTGCGGAACGAGACATTTCAAGCCTTGCCTGATCCAACTCTTCTTTCGCAGCTTGTCGTTGTTGTTGTGCGGAACGAGACAGATCAAGCCTTGCCTGATCCAACTCTTCTTTCGTAGCTTGTCGTTGTTGTTGTGCGGAACGAGACAGATCAAGCCTTGCCTGATCCAACTCTTCTTTCGTAGCTTGTCGTTGTTGTTGTGCGGAACGAGACATTTCAAGCCTTGCCTTATTCAACTCCTCTTCCATAACTTGTCGTTGTTCTGCGGAACGAGACAATTCAATCATTGTCTTTCTCAACTGTTCTTCCATAGCTTGTTGTTGTTTTGCGGAACGAGACAGATCAAACCTTGCCTTATTCAACTGTTCTTCCATAGCTTGTTGTTGTTTTGCGGAACGAGACAGATCAAACCTTGCCTTATTCAATTCCTCAGTCAAAAGCTCATTACGACCTTCGAGCTGAGTATATCTATGGCGTGAATCTCGCAGTTCTTCTTGATATAGTCTTGATATTTGATATTTCACACTTGCCATCTTTCTCTCTTCATTTTTATTCGCGACATCCTGTGCCATCTCAATATATTCTTGGTACGATTCATAGATTTCGCTCAGCGGAGTAGATTGCATAGTATGCTCACTGAAAATTTCCAAACAAGCATCCCAAAGTGGCATAGATGCATTAGCACCTAGATAACATGCGTAATTGCAAACCTTCGCATACCTAATTAATCCACTGGTAGGCTCATTTTCCAGTTCCAAACGCGAACAAACCATCCTGTATGCTTCTGCACATAGAGCCTCGTATTTCTTGGTCCAATCACTACTTGGTTTGTTAGCCCGTTCAACGACTACACTCAAATCACTTCCTGATATTTCAAACCAGCTGTACTTTTTACCTAATACCTCAGCGCTACATTCCTTTTTGACCTCCTCATTTAGCTGTTCAATATATTTCAAATATACTTTATATCTTACCATTAACGCTAGGTTGGCATACATGTTGAAAGCTTCCACATTATTCAACGTTTCTTCAGACGATTGTACTATATTCTGCACGAAGCACCTGTATTGCTCATCAAAATACCGCTCCCATACCTTAATGGAATATTTACCTATATCTGGAACTGCAATCGTATCAACAAACTCTTTATATAGTCTTGGATTATAGCTCACACCTACTTTCTGGCACTCATGACCTAAATCATCCACTTTTACTTGCAACTCTTGGATTGCTTCTTTCAAATCTCTAGCCACGCTAACGTAATGTTCCGATCTTTCAAGATGTGCTAATACAGGAAGCAAAGCATCAACCATGAAATAAACGTAATTGTATCTCAATCGCGCATGCGATTGAGATACAGAATTCATCATCTGACGATGTATATCTATGATTCTCTGATGTTGTTCCATAGATTCATGTCTTCGTTTTAAATCAGTCATGATCGTGTCTATCTTCTGCAAAAAAATTTTATACGGCGAGATAACCGCATTCATCGCCTTTTCATTGTGCTCTTTGAACATTTCAGCAAGTGCTTTCTGTTCTTGTTGTACTTGATAACACATTGTCGGAGAATAAGAGCGTCCGCCGTATGCACACATAACCACTGTAGCAAAGGATAAAAGCTCAATTAACAATAATTTCATCATGAATTTTCGTGATTGTGGCCGTTTATATAGTTTTGAATTTTACATGTTTCTTCATATAGCAGTTACCATAAATAAATACAAAAAAATACATTTTTGGTGATATTAGTTCATTAGAAATGGGTGTAGATACTTCAAACGATTTCGTAGGACCGCGGAAAATACGAAAACTTGATTTCTATTTGTGTCAAATGCTATGCAGTAGGATATTAGATCAAAGTATTGGGTGAGGAAGAAAAGATCTTAATTTAGTAAGAGTGCAGCAAAATGCTTTTGCATTCAGATAAATTCTAGCCGGTGAGTTCGGCACGTGCTTGGTTGTGAAAAATTAATATTAATTTAGTAAAATACTTTTATGAAATAATTGATGAATTTAGTTAATATCAAATACGATATTGGTATGTGAACTGTATGCAAGCTTCATAGTTGCTATATTACGGGACACATTAGTTAGCATCTAACCATATTTTTATGGACTTCCATGCATAAAGTACATCTAGTACTCTGAACAGATTTATTTACACATTTAAAAACACATAGATTCAATTTACGTGTAGAACAATAAATAATCAGCACTTTTATCGCGGTCCACTGCAGTTTTGGGCTCTTTTCTCAAAAAAAGAAGCGAATTCAAAAAGGGATAGATTGATGGAGAACCATCTTTACCCACGATAAAGCGAAAAGCAAGACACAAACATCCATTTATTGTGTTTATCTTATGTCGTATAAGTAATTGAAGCTGTGGAAGCAATCCTGCACAAATATTGAATAATACGCGATAACAAGGTGTGCAAAACGATGCACTTGTTGTGATCGACAAGAAATATATAAATCTAGTACTTTTGCGCTCATCAGACGGCATTACCGCCAAATAGAGATGTTGGATGAAAGAGGTAATCTGATAATGGGAAACAATGATTAATCCCAATCGGTTAGTTTGGAGAACGACATTTATGTGCACTCGCTACCGTATCACCATGACATTATTGTGTTACTAGATGGTAATACGATGCATCTCGTAAAATACGCAGCCTTTGTGTTCCATGTTTCGTTCGTCAACGAAACCAAGATGTTAAAAAATTTTCGAACATAAGAATGATCGGATAACGCTATATTCTGCAGTTTCCCAATGTGTAGGCTTTCCGGTAGACATCCACCCTCTACTTTGCTGTGCTAAAGATGGAAATGCATTGGAACACCAGTTACTCAGCGAAAATCTCTTGAAGCCCCTGTTGGATCATAAACAGTAACAAAATGTCCTACTTTGTTCTAAAAGTTTTTCTGGATATCTAATTAAATTAACTATGACATAAACTGGTTTACCTTGAGCTGTTACCGGGAAATGAGGATTGGCCGCAACATGTTCTGATTTGTACCCCCTGTTCATGGATCAAACTGTAAACACCTTTTTGTGTTCACCAGTTTTCCTAGTTCCAAGCGTATGCTTTCGTTGCTTTAACGTGATAAAAAGCAAGTGAAAACTGGTCAACAGAAAAAAAGACGTTTTTTACGCATTCTTGCGTGCAACAACAAGTTAAAAATTTTTATGCCGTGATAGGAAATTCTTACTACAATTATCTACACAATGTCAAACGAAGTTAATTTATCAAACGGTAAAAACCACATATTTGTCTGCAATGAGAAATTTACGGTATTTCATTTTGAGTCCCGTCTAAATTCAGCTTTCATCTACACAAGCATCAAAAAACGTGATTATCAGCTGCAAATCAATTCTTTAGCTCGTACCGATCAATAAAATAATAAATCAGGAGAAGCATTGATTCTCGTTGGAGAGATGATCAAGTCTGCGTCTCGATCTATAAACGGAAGTAGCGCTACTAATGTTAAATAGCATTTACCGGATAAAGTTAGACTGAAACATTTGTATTTTGTTAAGCGTACTTAATGAATGAGAGCCGTGACAGTGCTGTATGATGAAGGGAGAACAGGATTTACGGTTGTGCTGAGTGGCTCCAAAGTGGCGAACTACTAATTTGGTTCAATTTACCATAAATGCCTTTCTGTTCGTTATTGCACCAAAACTTTCTATCACTTATCAAGACATGTTGCGCAATTTATCCCGATCAATAATCAGAAGATCATTATCGGCCCACGTGGTAGGAGTGCCTCCGCATCAATAGATGTTTTGGCCCACAAACGAGGAGTGCCTCCACATCAATAGATGTTTTGGCCCACAAACGAGGAGTGCCTCCACATCAATAGATGTTTTGGCCCACAAACGAGGAGTGCCTCCGCATCAATAGATGTTTTGTCCCACAAACGAGGAGTGCCTCCGCATCAATAGATGTTTTGGCCCACAAACGAGGAGTGCCTCCGCATCAATAGATGTTTTGGCCCACAAACGAGGAGTGCCTCCGCATCAATAGATGTTTTGGCCCACAAACGAGGAGTGCCTCCGCATCAATAGATGTTTTGTCCCACAAACGAGGAGTGCCTCCGCATCAATAGATGTTTTGGCCCACAAACGAGGAGTGTCTCCGCATGTTCTTCTGCTTTACACTTCATTCTTGTGTTATCACCGCAACGCCTTCATTTGTTGAACACCCTAAGTCAAACAACTTTTATCAGAGCAGCAATCGCGGAACAAGCATATCTAGCAGTACGTTTTAACTTATCGTGACCTGCTAAATAAAAACTAGCGTGCCAGCCTTCAGACGCTGTGAAAATATGCCATGGCCAATAATACACAACCACATGATTGAACCCCTAACATGAGGCAATAAAGCCTATCGTTCGGTGTAGTTGACAGACCAAGAATGAGTTTCATCCGATACATACGCCATTGCGGCTTTCTTTCCCCTCTCAGCTACTCCTTCTGTTCCACTATAAAAGCGAGCCGCTCTGCCATTTATTTTCTTTGTGCTGTCCAATCAGGTATTTTGTAGTCCACGATTTAACCCACAACCCTTTTTTTCTGATAGGTTCGCGGTAAAAAAACTACAAAATTGCAAAAAAATTACCCCTACGGTTCAAATGCAGTCTCGTTTCAAGAATCTTCTCAGAAAAGTTGACCGGATCGACTACGTAAACGCGGATTTTCCCGCTGGATACGAAAAAACAGAGGAGGATTACCGGATAGTTAAAAACAAGATGGAGAATTTGAAGAACACTTTCCTGCATTTCATGACGTACGAGCACGGCGGACGTGCTTACAAAACGGCAATGCGTGCGATTGAAGTGGTGGGTCGGCGTGTCAAAAAAGACTCGTTCGAGGTGCGCAGTTTTTATAAGGAGACAGAGCTCACTGGCCGGGAGATTGCGAAGGTGCAGAGCAACGACAGTCTCAAGTCACTCGCCGAGAAATACTCGGACGCATTTAGCGCTGTGGAAGATGCAAAAATCAAAATGAACGAAGAGTACGAGGAGATCATAAAGCAAATCAAGGAGTTGCAGGACAGCAGTAGAACGATTGATGAGAAGCGTGCAAATGTCCTCAATCTCAGGTACGATTTAGAGAAAATGTACAAGAAAAAGAGCCCTGGAAATGAAGATCTAGACAACTTGAAGACAGAGTTTAACCAGGAGGCTAACCTTGTGAAGGAGGAGATGAAAGGATATGTAGGCGGAAAGGGAGTGTCAGAAGTTATCAGAAGAGCGTGCAGGGCCATGGCAACTTTCTCTAAGGAGGCAGCAGCGGCGTTAGAAACGGTAAAGTAAAATTATTTGTCAGTTTTTGCATTTGGTGCTTTCTACCACGGGCTCTTACACGGTTTTCCGTATTACCACGCTGTTCGAGTTTGCGCCAAATTTTGCCTGTGATTGTCATTTCGGGACACGATGCTGTGCATGGTGCGGTTTTGATGGGAAAGCTGGAATGTGAATGTCTTTTTCGGCGTGAATAAATGATGCATGGATACATACCTGGTACATAGGATTGAAGGGGAGTGCGTTTAACAAGCATGTCTCCCAGCATGATTGCTAAAGCGTTGTTCGTTCATTTGGCGAGTTTGCCTCGATTTCCTACTTTATCAGCGCAAAATGACCATCCGTAGCACATCAGTTATGTCTTGGAAATGCAAGCGCTAAATCTTGAGGTGCAAAAATGATGCGCTACTCCACATGATAGGTGTGATCTACACGACACGACGTGCTGATGTGTAATCTTAAACACGAACAAACCAGAAATTGCTCATTTGGACCTAAAAAGCATGATATGGGAACACAAACGAGAAAAAATGTATTTGACAGCCATCGCTGTCCTGCCAATGCCATTTCCTCATCTACACTGCTTTATTAAGCTTCTCCTCTTTCTGTTCATCGCCACCCCAAACTTCTTTTTATCCTGTGCGCCGAGCACGCTTCTCGCCACGCCTGTAATCCTTGCATACTCACCGCTATGTCTCAGTTCATAAACATTTACGGTGAGGGAACCTTTGCACATCAAGAATCGCCAGTAAAATACCGATTTGCTTCCCAGGACATACACGCACTCGTTGCAGTACTTCATGTAAATGGCACCATTGCACGACACATCGGCCTTGAACCTGGTTACCATTCTTCCATTGCTGGCGCATTCTTCGATGAAAAGGATGGCCGCTCCTTCGTAGACCATAAACGCGTTCACGTCGTGGAACTGTGCATGGCCGGGAAACAAGTAGCGGAGAACGAACGCGTCGAACACCGTTACTGAGTTTGATACCATTTTTTTAGCCGGTTTCCCGTGACACTTGATCTTGATGAGCAGGGGCACGGTGTTTATACCGATTAAAAACAGAAGAAGCAGCGGCACACGGTAAACAAGGTGTAGTAGACGAGACAGCACCGGTCTTTTGAATGGCAAAGGAGCGAAAGGATTTTGCCCTGTGATTGGATCGTTAAAATTTGAAAACTTCTCCATGGGGTTGAAAGAATTTCTCAAGGAATTACGAGTGAGCTGCGCTTCATTAGCTTATATGCCTTTCGCTCCTCCGTCATATTGC
Source organism: Vavraia culicis subsp. floridensis (assembly GCF_000192795.1). NCBI lineage: Eukaryota > Fungi > Microsporidia > Pleistophoridae > Vavraia > Vavraia culicis. The sequence goes on along the minus strand of NW_007360605.1, from coordinate 221,555 downwards.
GCCGCCGTGTCACAGCAATCCTTCCGAATAACGAACCGCATTTGGTATGAACATGTGCCACGACCTGTCATATAGGATGAGATAGACGATGCTATAAATTAAAATGTTATTGTTCTTGAAGAGATGCACCGTGCATTTTGTACTGGTATTGTGCCCTCGGTAAACGATGTGTAATGGCTAAATCGTGGGCATCAACCGCCTTTTTCGCTGTAAATACGTTTCATTATATTTTCATGCACAACAATTGCTACGGTGAAACATGACGAGCAAATGAATAAGTACGGACTAAAAAACGTAATTTTAACGAAGAAGCAGCTGCGTATCAGAAGACGGGTGTTCTGATAATGGCGGGTCCACGTGCAAAAAGTGCCAAGATAAAAAGCGCACTAAACATTGTTGAAAATATGAAGTGACATTCAAAAATTGTACATTCCGCTGCCGGAGAGATCCTTGCTAACGTTCACATGCAGTGGCAATAATCTTGACTACTCTTATTTCTTGAACAGAGCGCAAGATCTTTGATGCATTCGTGATCGTATTTATCATCTCACGAATTAATCTGTTAAAAACAAACAACTGCCGATACACGATGCTATTCTTACTGCTTCTCTTCAAGAACCACAAAAAGCTTCTAAAAATTGCCATAGCGCTCTCACTGCTCGTGTTCTTGTACTTGGTAGGTTTTATGTTGTATCTCCTGAAAAACGTTGCAATCGAGATTACGGCAATGGACATCGTGGACGGGTACCTAGAAACACGGATGACCGTCAGCAACGACACACCCTTTGACGTGTTTTTGAACGATCTGCGGATGAACTTGAACGTTGTTGAATTGACCGAGGCTATCTATGGTGATAGCCGGTTCAAAGGCAGGAAAATTGCGGGCGAGAAGACCGTAAAGCTCAAATTCAGGTTCCACATCATAACAGAGTACGAGGCAGATGCAATTGAAGGAGACATAATCGTCATTTTAAGCAAGTTTTATATAAAAGTGCCGCTCAAGCAGAAAATCGGTGCAAACAGCGTGTAGAATAGTGCTGGCTAAGCGTGTAGAACGTGCAACAAAACGAACATAGATAAACTGTGCTATCACTACCCACGCATTGTGTCCATTTTGTCCAGCAGCTCCCTCCTTTTTTCTACCCGTCTTTTCCTCTTGTCAATCTTGTTTCTGTTTCCAGCCTTCCCTGCTTTCTTCTTCTTTGATCCTCTGTAGGTGTTGAGGAATGCCTGGCGCGATGCCTCATCAAATGCTATCTCCTCCTTTTGAAAAAACTTTCTTTTCCTCTTGGTGTACATCGTAGAGGGGCAACGAGAAATTTAAAAACGTATTTTGAGCTGTCATGAACCATCCGCAAGTTCATAAACGTAATTAAACGCCTCTAACACACTTCCGTGTTCACAGCACGTGTGTCAGTGTAAATGCCGTTGAACAGGTGATAAGAGTTCAAGAACTGTTCGTGGCTGAAATTGTTCGTGGCTGAAATTGTTCGTGGCTAAAATTGTTCGTGGCTAAAATTAATTGTGGCTGAAATTAATTGTGGCTGAAAGCTTTTTTCCTTTAGTGCCTTCACAGCGAACGATTAGCAAGCAAGGCAACGAATCATGCCCAACAGATGGTTGCAATTGGTGTGATTGTAGAGAATTATTTGTTGAATTACATAGGTTATGGGGTTGTTATGCTTAGTAGAACTAGAATGGATGGAAGATCGTGGTGATGCAACAAAGAGATATAAAACACGGTAAGTGAATGACCGTGACCAGGATTAATGTTTCTTTCAGGATAGAATCATATCAAACGCTTTATATCACAGTAAATTGATGAAACTTCGCTTTAATATTCACTGCCACGAACAAATTGTCACTCAGCAGGCATAGGCCATACGCAATGCAAAACAACCTCTACGCCTATAACTACCGCTAACTACGAATCGAGTGACTGAAGCATATCACCGAACTTTTGGCGATGAACTGCTTGATGTGTTCAACACGTGTAAAGCGTATTTACCCTTTCGGCAGCGCATAAATGCGTACCAGGCGGTCAAACCGCAAGAGAAGCGAAAATAGACCGCTAGATGAGTGGCGCAAAACAGTCTTTTAACTAAAAAGATTCAAAAACGAGGTACTCGGCATTCAAATGCTTGCGTAACACGCGTGAACGTGCCATGCACACCGATCAAATTCAAATCATCCGCTTTCCTCTGAATCTTTTCCGTCCGCTCTCAGAAAAGTATCAGGCTGACCTCGCTACCAACCATCGGCAGCGTACTGTAATTGAAGAGATAGTAGTTGAGCCACCCGGTTCCGCGGAGAAATCCTAAATCATCAAACATGCTCTCTCTGCCTGCAACTCCCAGCGCATTGAACACATGTGCACCCTGCTCGTACGCTATATCTATCATTTCTCTGAGCAGTACCTCTTTTGCAGGACCTACAAGGTGCATGAGACACACCGCTTTCATTTCCTTCCCACTCTTAGTGGCAAGCGAGTTCAGAAAATAGAATGAGCCGAACGCTTGCAGCGTGTTCTGACGCGTACCGCCCGTGTCACAGTCCTCAAGCACATAAAACTGCATGATACTTTCATCGCACGCAAGTAAATCGCTATCAAACTTTTCAAACAGCGCGAACGAGGATAACTCACCATTCAGCCTTTCTATCTCGGCAAGATCACCGGAATGTGCCCGCCGACATCTTTTGCTGATGCACCGCTCATAGCTCACGAAGTAGTTCACGTAGTTGCAGCTCATCAAGTACTCACAATCAAGTATTTTGTGCCAGTACTGCACCCTGCAGATCGAGAACGGCAGATTCATAGCTCCCGTGAAAATTGCGCTACTAATCCCTTTCAGATTGACGCGTCGCTGTATCTCCTTGATCATCACAGGCGCCAAATTCTTTCCCCTTAGCGTTTTATGTATACACAGGTAATTTACCGATACTATCACAAGCTTGTTGCCATTGATAACTACGTCATGTTCCTTCGCAAATATAAATCCTACGATTTTTTCATCGTCCTTGACCAGAACGCAGTAATCCGCACACGTGCGCTTTCCTCGGAACTCCCAGCAGAGAAAGTCGTATGAATAAACGAGACGGAACGAATCGGTGCCATCCTCGATGTAATTGCTGTACAGAAACTCGTAAATATCCTTGTACTCGTCAGGCCGCGCACAAACGAATCTTAGGCCGAAAGGAAGTTCGAAAGGCGTCTTCCGTACGTTCTTTAGCACTGCAATGCTCTCGTTAGATGCGTTGATCGCAACGGGCTGAGTCTCCCAAAACTTGTGTTCCTTGGTCATGGGCAGAAATCTGTTCGCTTGTTTTAACGGCGGTAAAAAAAGGCGTGACCTGCCAGATCAACCAAACAACTGCTCGAATATCGAACGAGCACAGCACCAATGAACCTTCCAATCACCAAAACACGATATTTACCTGCCTAAGTGGTGAATTCATAAACATCAATAATAAATTAATTTACCATTCCGGGCACACTCAAATCACTGCACGTTAATAAGTCCGTTGATTGATGCGTACATTATTGCTTTTGATGGTGGAAGAAAAGCACCTCAACCCTAGAAACCTTTCTTAGTGCGCATGGCCTGCCACGTGCAGCTGCCAAGCTCAATTTAAAATTAATATATCAGAATTAAACTGATTCGTCATAACGATCACGGAGTATTCAAATAACGTGTAACCATCCCGTCTTTTCTTTCTGTCACTGTTTTCTTCACAGAAAGTATGTTTATTTATCTCCTCATACAGCACATTCTTCTGAACCGCTAGGACCTATTGCTGCCACTAGCCTCCGATCCATACGACTCCTATCACAGGCGGTCCGCAAATCTTTGTCCGCACCACTGCACCTGTTTTGAGAGCAATGTATCCGGTAAACACTCATTTACAGGCAAGGCATCATGGAAGGGTCCTCCTTCACCTACATCGATTCCAGTGCTGAGCACTTTTATAAGAAAGAACCAACGCTGATAACACGTAGCTCACCTTTCCATAACCAATCTTTTTATCAACATGTTCGTGTGGATGTTCACAGATCAATCTTTGTATCCTGTGCATGAGCACCAACCTATCGATGACGAGGAGCCGAAATTTAACATGAGGTGGAGCTGTTCATAGATTATAAATGTTCAAAGTACTTCTTGGTGTATGCATCGCACTCCGTAACAACTTTTCTGGGAATAATGCTGCAATAGAAAGTGCAGCCTATGGTACGGTTACAGGGCCAGTACCCCCTCATGGGACGAGTAATGGCAAGACGTAGGGTTTCAACCTCCACGCATGCCTATGGACCAATAAGTTGATTACGAGCAGCGCTTTGGGTACGGCAACCGGGCCCAATTGCTGTGGACCCTTCAAAATCAACAATCCTGAGCAATGCGTATTATACACTGCCGCCATTCATCCTTTAAGCAGTGGTGATTGATCAATAGGAGACTTTCGATAGAACAAGGCTACCCATTCAGGCTGTTACTCCCTCGTAACAAGCCGTTCTAGTCTGTCCAAAAGATCATCAGCAGTTCGTACACCCGTGCCCATTGCATTAAAAATCATTTTTTTGATTCTTCTTGCACTTACCGTTCCTACGGACCGACTGATCAAAAGTATTTTGCTTTCTGTGTTAACTGCCTGGCTGTAATTTGGCAGTATTTCAAATTGAAGTATATTCCTGAGCATGAGCACGTGCAAAACATTCAGAATAATCCGATAGATGTGCTGCACGCGGGGATAGCACAGCCGTATCACCAGATCCATTCTATCAACGAACGCCCTGTCAACCACCTCAAGAAAGTTTGTGGTACACAGGAAGAAACACCCGCTCACGTCCAAATTGACAAGAAACGTATTCACAATGCGTATGCTGTCTAGCGGCTCGTTTCTCGCACAGATCCTGTCTCTGCTCACGAGCAGACTCTCCACTTCATCAATTATCACCACGGTGTTTCTGTCCAGATTTTTGAACAGCTCGCTTAGTTTTTGACCGCTTTCACCGTAAAATTTTGACACATAGTGTGTGCAGCGCACCTCTACGATCTTTATGCGTTTTTTGGTGCGCACTGCTATTTTATCGGCAACGGCTCTGCAGAGCGTACTTTTACCGGTTCCGGCTGGACCGTGCAGCATCACGGTTCTGCTAATTCCCATGTACCTGGCCACTTTTTTGTAGCGGCTTGTCTGGAAGAAATGGTCAAGTATTTGGTACTTTACCGCAACGTCGACCACCAAATCATAGAAAAGACAGGCTTTGCCCCTATACGCCCTAATTCTTGTGCTCTCTGCCACAAGAAATGTGCCTGAGAGGTGCCTTGTCTTGTCGATGTACCCCTCACATATCATCGTCGATCTGTCGTACTGCGTGTTCAGAGATACGATCGTACCAATAAGCTTAGTTTTTAGATTTGCCCTTTTCGTTGTCTCCACCACCAATTTTGTAAGCGTATGCACCATTTATGCAGATTCTAAAATTAATCTTGGTTTAAACTCTTTGAAATAAATTTAATGAACAGCTTTGTGCATGACATACGAGAATTGAATAAATTGGTAACCGTACGGAAACTTAGACGAACGCGATCTGGATTGGATGGTATGATTGTTAAGGACAGTGAGGTGAAATTGGCCCCTAAAATTAGTGCCTTGTATTAATTTTTGATCTGATGCTCATTTATCTTTGCTGGTCTGGTTATATTGGGCATGGCGGTGTCACAGAGATACAAACCGAGATGTGATCTACATCGATTCAGTCCAGAACATGTTGATAGGAGTGTGTTGATTTAGTTGTGTCATGCCATGCTATGAATCGGTCCTTAGGTGGTGAATAAAAGTACTTCCAGCAAAAAACAGTTTGAACGCGGTAATACCGTGCCATTCTGCAAACACAGTGCCGTTCTGAGCGGCGATCGCTAAAGATGACGATCAAACTGTGAAATTGTCAGCAACTAAACACGATTTAATAAGAATTGCATGGTATCACACGCCTTGTATACAATTTACGCCGTGCGGCCTGCTCTTAATGGGAGTTATTAATAATTTTTTTGAAGAGAGAGAATAGCTCACGTATGTCCTTGTCATCCTCAATTATCTTTGCCATCTCCCGGCTGTACAACGCTTCTGGTGGCTTGGAAGCGTAGCTTATCCGCACATTGTCCTGGTTGACCAGTCTGACATAGCAGCGCAGCACGCTCTTGAGCAAGTTTTTGTCCATGTTCTCAAGCAGCTGCATGACCATCGAGTTAAGGATCACGCTGATTGCAATGAACCGTTCGAATGTCTGGCACGCGTATTCCAGTCCCTCATCGCTTCCTATTATCTTGAGAAAAATGTACGTTGCTATCTTCTTTGATACTACACTGCCAATATCCATGATCTTGAGTGTGAGCGGCACTATCTCTGTGTTCTGGAGGTACAATGCTGTCTTCTTATCATCATCCTTTAGCAGCTGGCCGATCACTCCTAATCCAGCAATTCTCAGACTTTCGAATTGGTTGTTTAGGCTGTTGGTGTTCAGGTACGGGTAAATGTAGAACGGATACTGTGCGTTCAGGAAGTCCTCTCTTACGTTCTTATCGGTAACAATGATCTGCAGAATGTTTAGGACCGTGATAACATCGGCAAATGACTTGTTTTCTATCTCGGGCAGCGATAGCTGCGAAAAAGGTGTCGTAAGTTCTTGCAGTATAAGAAACGGTATTTCATCCACCGACCAGAACTCGTATGAGGATAAAGGATCTTTTTCCAGATATAGGAACAGTTTTTTGAGGTGCAGGGACTTGTCTTTCTCTGCCAAGGATTTTTTTATTGTTTGGTGAAAGTCTGCGAGCATGTGTTGAGGGGCTACAGTAGAATATTTTTTGATCGGAGGGAACACGGTGCTCCAATCCGGAAAAAGGGTTTTTCTGCGCAGCTAGAGGAATTAGGAGCGATAATCTTCATAAACAGCCGGTTATTCAGGTGCTATGCACGGTAAGACAGCTCAACAGGTGTGTTGTAGTGGGCTGTGCACAAATGTATTTTTGTTATTTTCTGGGTTATTAACGAGTTGCTGGGCGCACTTTGAGGAGAGATGGATAAACAAGTTTTGGTGAACAAAGAAGTACGCCAAGGGCTTTAAGTAGTAAACTTTGACTGAGTGCTACGATTGAGTAGTAAGGCGAGAGCTGACAAATAGAGAAGAGGCACCAGCGGAATAAACAGAGGAAAACTGCGGTATGAACAGACACACAACGATTGCGAAATTTTTATTCGGATAATAGACGGTAAAAGGCTGTATCTGGTACCAATACGCGTTCTCATGCGTGTATTTGCTAAACGAATAGTACAAATGCCCCATTGAAGCACAAAAAAGATAAAAATGGCTTTGTGAGCTTTAATACACCCGGTAGTTGCAATGATTGTCTATAATGCGTATTAAGGACCTGCAAAAAGATTAGAACAACGGATGGGATTGTCTATAATGCGTATTAAGGACCTGCAAAAAGATTAGAACAACGGATGGGATTGTCTATAATGCGTATTAAGGACCTGCAAAAAGATTAGAACAACGGATATATTAACCCGCTCTGAGTAACAAACGTAACAAGGATCTTAGTGCTCATCGTATGTCCCACAAATAAAATATACCTAGAATGCAGAAGAATTGGCTTTGTGTGAGTAACTGGGCCGTTTAATTGCGTGTGGTGATGCAGCCGTCATGTAGCGAGGAGCGGCCCGGATATATCATACATTCCGTGCATTCTATCACATCCACAGCGGACAGGTGGCAACGAAAAATTGAAGTGATAAGTAAATTTAATTTAAATTGCAAATCGATGGCCTGACGAGGTAGTGAAACGGGCTGCAATGAACGATTAAAAAACGCCCAAGAGATCGCGTATTGGTAGTAGCGCTCTACTTCGATCGTACGGTTCCTCAGCTATCGCACACACAACAGCAATCGACAGGCTCACAACAGTTGAGCAGGGAGTTGCACCACATCCTAAGGAACAGATTGTACAACAAAGTAACGTGCTGAGCACGACAAACACTTAAATAGAAAAGAAATTTAGTGTAAAGACCGCCTATGCACGCTATTCACTTGCACAGTCTCTCAATCTGCGTGTTCTTGACCAGAAGATCCTTCATGCTCTTTCTCGCTCCGTTTTCCATTTTGAAATCCCTCACAACCCTCTTCCAGTCAACTATGTTGCCGGCCCGGTACTTTTTTGTGAGTCTCTTGAGCAGGACAACATCGTTCTCGGACCAGCCGTTGCACACCAGCGAGGGATCCACGAAAACCTTTTCTCTTTTTATTCTCGGATCATTGCGCTGGCACACCGCAGCACTACTGCGCACCTCGATCACATGCTGATTGAAGAGCGTCTTCTTCTCCTTTCTGTACTTGCTATCGTGATTGCTCCTCTCAAAGCTGCTCATCTTCTCGTATTCCGGATGATACGCAATGAAGTCAAAGCTCCTCGTGCTCTCAAAATTCTTCCAAAAAGCGTAGAATCTTTCGACCTGTTCCAACGGCGTGCCCGGGTCGCCGAGCACAGGCGCCTCACCCTTCGCAAAAACTCGCATGTTCTCGAAATATCTGCCAAAGAATTCGTAGAACTCTGCGCCGTAGTTTTTGTCCTCCACGCAAATCTCATCAACGAAATAGTCGTCGTACTTTTTCTTCCAAAAGGTGCTTTTCAGTATTTCGTAGCCGTTTCGTATGGCCATGAACACGCGATCGTCGTGATAGTTCGGGTGATATCGGACTATACGCTCCCTGTAGCGCAAAAATAGAACGTTTGACGGAATAGGAATTCTTCTATATTCTTGCACGTTGAGAAGGAAGTAAAGATCGACTGCAAGTATGTCGGTGAGTTGTGCGGGTGTGTACCTCAGAAGGATGTCGGTGTCTTTCCGCTGCTGTTCGGCCCGCTCTTTCAGAATGCGCACATGGTCCTCGTGGACGGTGATCTTCATTTTCCGCTTTTAAGGGGGAAAATGTCATAAAGACGTTTATAGAAGAACTGATGCGATAAAGGGCACGAATCAAAGGATGATTTGGGAAAAATTACAGCATTACCTGTGACAGCTGCACAAGCTATTCAGCGTGCACGCTTTGACTACAGCAGAGCAGAGCGTTGGGTGCAGAACGCTCCAACACCGCGCCAAAATATTTTTACTCTTACTGGTACAGATCATGTTTCACGTACACAGCACATTTCCTCAACCTGTAATATTTTATTGATCTCTAAGACAAAAATTTTGGTCGACAGCACTCGTCATTCGACACTCACGGTCATCCAAAGGAACGTCTTTTTGTGAATATCATCAACCTTGAGCAAATAAAAGTCGTGAACATTACGTTAATGCAAAGTAAACCAATAGAAAGCGGCAATGTGTCGTGCAGGAATAAAAATGTTCATGAAAAGATTTTCACTTGAAAGGCATTCACACGCGTAAAACCCGTGTTGTATGCCCGATACAATCACAGCAAAATTTTTACAATTTTGATGTGTAAAAAATTTTTGCCCTGACCGGTCATAGAGAGTTGAGCCGTTTTATAGCGCACTCATAGCAAATGACCAACATTTTTATCTAAAAGACTATTTTATTCAGTTGTGTATCCTATTCTTCGTTTGTTCACGCGTTACACAGCATTCACATAGCAGTTTTTACATAAAGTTCTCTTTTTAACAAATATTTTATTCATCAGACCAATGATCCAGTTTTGGTGTTGCTGCTCGTGTTTGCAGTACTTTTATTGTTGACACCTCCTAAATAATGAGTATTCCGTTGAATTTAGCATAAATATCAATTACTTCAGGAAATTACATCGAGGATCGAAAAGCTGTTTTTAATGCACACCTAGTAGGTACACTTACAAGCTCCTTGGTATTCTGCAATCAACTGGTAAGCATTGGTTCGTTGCACCAAGTGCGTGAAGGAAGGCCGAGAGGTTGTGCCATCCAAAAGCGTTCGAAAATAATCAGCTTAGATCTTATGGAGAGCATCATGCACATCAGCAATGACAACACTTGCCAAGATAGAAATAGATTGAATTTTTGACCGGTCAGTAGAAATTGATACGCGTGTTTTTATAGGTTGTGATTGAAAGGAATCGGAACAGCATTTAAGCTTGTAACTCGTGCCAAGTAATGGAACAACACGATTGGTACGTAGTTACTCATACGGACCACAGTGATTAGCTCAGCAAAAGAACGATTTGTACCTCAGGATTATTCCCTTTTTACCAAAAGCAGTTCATTTATTCATCCAACCACAACAACAAATTATTATAGGTGCCGTCACAGAACAGGTCGTATTTTGCCCTGGTGAGAAATTTTGCCATTAAATTTAGTTTATGTGACCAAAGCTGATTACACCTTCTACTTCGTGCAGTTCCTGTGATCTATTCCTGATCAAACGTTAACGGTACTACGGTAAGTTAGTTATCTGCTATAACACAGCGAAGTAATGATTTGATATGGCACCGTTTCTATAAAGCGCGTTGCCTTTGACTTAATACACCGTCTTAAACCTGAAAAACACTCACATACCGAACAAATCACTCACTTTAATTGAATTGGTTACGAACAGTTTTGGTATTAAACCACAAGAATCACACCCAGTATGAATTATTATATGGCATTCTACTGTTCACAGACGTGTTATGGTCAAGAATTATTCGATCAAACTGTTCTTCAAGAAGCATTCTTATTTCTTTACTTTTTTCAAGGTTTTTACATAAAAACGAATAAAATTCAAACAAATCCCTAGTTATGGCATCGATTTGCATTTGTTCGTTTGATTTGCATTGACTTGCTTTGTCACCATACGGATAATTATGATGAATACCGTGATTCTGCACTATTTTGGTATTTGTTTCGTCCAAAATAGTTCTTCGCCACGTAATATTTGCCTTACATTCGTTTATCGTTTTTTTTACGTCTATCTAACTTGCTATGTATGCTATTAATCTCTTCTTCTAAACTTCTCATTTTCTGATCTATACGTCGTTGCAGTGCCTGTAGAGTTTGCAACTCATCATCACACGTACTTTTTATGGGCGTTTTGTTTTGTCGGGTAGTCTCAATCAGCGGTTCTCCTTTCTTTTGCGTGAATATAGTACAATAAGCTGAACGCTGGTGGCAATTCTTACACATTGTCCCCATATCATCACGTTTTTTGCCTGTTTCACAACGATTAGATGCTTCTTCGGGTATTTCGTGCTCATGTTGACGAAGGTTTTGAGCTGGTTCTTCATCCACTCGTGATAGTATGCTCTTATCAGTGGCGCTTTGGTAGAGTCTTGAGCGCGAAAGATTGTCATAATCACCTTCACGAGCTGTAGCTACCTCACAACGTATTCGTGATTGCGAATTTCGCCCCGAACTCGCTGTATTATACGATCCTGATGCTCCCTGTTGCGCCCCATATGCTCTGTTACTAGAGGTAGTTTCATTGGCACGCCACGGGTGGACTGCAATCTCAGACATTGATTCTGATGCATTGGGATTATTGAGTGAGTCTGATGAGCATATGCGATGCATTCTTTCGCCCCGGTTGCCAGAAAAGTACTTGCCGTATACCTTAGCGTGCTGCGGCACTACCGATTCTCGGACAGAATCACGCTTTTTGTTTGTCCCTTTTCCGGATATACATGCTTTAATCCTGCTGTACAATCCACAATAACAAATCACAATATATAAAAATGAGCGCATATCATTCACAAAAATTATTTTATTTATATCTTTGGAATTGAAGAAATTTGTAATTGGCGACATGTATAACGTTTGACAGCGCTAATTCGATCAGTTACCAGATTTAAATGAAATAAAAACGATTAGCAGTGAACATTTCGGTGATGTTCTAATTTTAGCATGTACGCTCTAATGATTCTCATAATTGAACCGGGTACATGAACACCTCCAGTCCCGTACAAATCTTGTGTTCAACACAACACGCTTTCTCACTCAGTTAATGACAGGTGTGAGAATATCTTTTAAAAAAAGTATTGAAACGGAGTGATATTCGTGTCATTAACAAATGTTCAAATATGTTTTATCATGTGCACATGGTTTGCAGTGTAATTAGCATGAAAACGATTGTTGGAGATGAACATTACCAAATATGGCTAGCTGATCGTTCTGTTATTCACTGATATGACAGGTTTGGATGTGTGGTAAGGATAATTGCATTCACAAGAATATTTTTTACTGATTATATTTATTTTGATGAGAATGCGTGCTTTTGTGAAGATTTCGGCATTTTGTCTTGATTGTTGCTTGCTCGTCGGTAAATAAAGTTTGGTTCACTAAAAATATTTTATTTTTCTTTTCTCCACTGAGCATTACACCAATTGGCTGTATCATTTATTCCCTGAAGGCTACAAAACTAAGATGCTGTGTTTTTATCTCTTTTCATGTTCAGTATGTACCGTTGTATGTGCCTTTTACTGCACAATTTGCTCTTATCTGCAGTATCAAAATATAAATAAAGGAGTTGAATGGACGCCGTCACACGATGCACTCCATTTTGATATTGCTTGCTGAGCAGATCGTGCACATGAACGCACTTCCGGGTCATGTTCGACGCATATCGTTCGGAGGAAATGAAGAAGAATTAGACGAGATGATGCAGAGCGATGGAAAGAAGGAGAAGTGTGAAATTGGAAATAGTGGCAATTCATGTGCTGAATCTAACCCTTTGCGCTCGTTTTCGCGCCTTTATACTTATCATGTAATAAACACTGCGAGTAGTGGTAAAGAGCTCGACAATAATCAAGTTCAGAACCCAAAAAATTCTTGTTGGGTATCGAAAACGAAGAAAGTTAATCCAACACGCATAGAACCTGCCGTTCAAAGCGAGTCGATGCATTCCGGACATGCTTCTCTCAGCCTTTGCAAACAATTCAAGACATTTTTTCGGAGTAATTTTGGTCATGAGTCTTTTGATCTGTCGGAAAATAGCACAGAGAAGATCGGTGTTGAACTGAAACGGTTCAAGAATCATAAGTACAGATATGTGCAAAATACGTTGATTAGATCAAGTTTTAAAGATACGTATAGTACCAAAAAATATGTAAAATGGAAGGAGAACGCAGATAAATCTCCATTTATAGAAATTTTCACCTATTCTAAAGAGTCGAAAACGTTCTCTGAAGACATGTCTGGTAAAATCCTTGATGAAGAACACAAAACATCCTCTGAGAACACATCTGGTGAAACTTTTGGTGACAAATGCGAAAAACCTGCAATGCCCAAACCAAAGAGAACCAAGTTTTATAAGCGGATGATCGATTTTGTTCTAAACCAATTCTCAGGCCACGATGGTGTGTTGTCAGATGAAAGTTCGGAAGACACATGGGATGAGATATGTTAAGGAATGCACATCTAACTATGTTTGAACTTGGCGTGAAAGAAGTTGTGTTTTATACTTCTGTCTTATGGAGTAATCATATGGTGTCGCAGAGCGTTTACTACGATTGTAGTTTAAATTGTGATTCTTTTAATAATTGGAAAAATGACGAGGAGGCATTGTACATAAATCGCAATTGGCGTATGCGACCGTAGTTTAATCAAAGTTAATAAACAGCATGTTTAATACAAAAACTTCATCAATAATACGAACACTATCACGGATCATAGACTCGTTTGTGCAATATTGCACTTCAAAATTTTGATCAATAGTTTTTTACCGGATATTTAGCATCTATGGGTGTTGAATAGGGAACTATGTTGAGAAGGGATTCAGCACTGCTTACTAACCGTAACATTGCTTATAAACATTCGGATTTTTTACTAATTTTTTTTCTTGGAAAATGTGCTGCAGTACAATGAACGGAGTCCTGGGCGATTCGATCGAATCACGTAAATTGCTGCCTGAGAAAGATATTTTACTAATATTGAGATAGAGGGATAGTAATGTCGCCTTTTTGACCAACACTTTTACATTTTTCACTCCAAAGCTGCTCAATACGATTCTCCAATCGGTTATTGTCCACCATGCTCGTTCATTTCTTGGTCCAAATCACCATCAAATGATAATCTTCCATATTGCTCGTAACCGATCGATTACAATAAACACTACGCAGCACATTGCTAGCAATTTCCGTATTATAAACACCTTATCGTTAGTTCTCACGTAGCAATCTATCTAACCGCTCTTCAACCCTTTTCTTAACGATTACAGGAGTTGAAATTACATTGCGATGTAAACTTTCCGAGAGTGCGATACCTAGCGCCAAATCGTAATTTACTGGGTCGTTTATTTCGATCGAATTTGATGAATCCTCTTCGTACTGAATTTTCATCTGTGGAGGGAACAGAAAAAGAAAAATTATGAAGCTAAAACTTTAAGAGAAATTACAGCGTGTTGCTTAGGTGTTGTGGCATGAGAAGATAAACAAATATGCTTTTGTAACAAAAGGAATATGATATGAACGAGAAATTGGATACTATTAAGATACATAAGCTATATCACAAGTGTTAACACCATTTCAATACGACAAGTACTCTGATAACGTAAATCAGGTGCAAGCAAACACTTGATTTATGGTATCAGTTAGCTCTTCAACATCAACAGATTAAAACATTTTAGAAATTTCTGCGATGGAAATATGTTTATTGGCATGATACAGCATGCATAGAATATACTGTTACATGTTAATAATGTATTTGGCCGGCGCTTGGTAGTATTTGGAGATTGGGTTTCAAACCATGATCTTACGTTTTGCAGGGACAAACGAATGATCTTACGTTTTACAGGGACAAACGATAATTTTTATTCGTGCCTCAGGCAAATGAACAGTTTATATTCGCTAAATGATTTCGAATCAAAATTAAAACAGCAAATGTCTGAATACACGCAGGTATTATGTTTTCAGCCCGACCGGTTATTTCGTTTCCTTCATCCCAGTTCCATATTTGATAGAACCGTGCACACGGCTAAATTCCTTCCACTAATCCGATGCCGAAGGCATGTTAGATATGCAAAAACACGGAATGTCAGTCGGACAGATGCATCAGCCCGCTCGTTTATTTTTTTCACCTCTTTCCTGGCACAACCGCATTTGATCGCAATAAAGGATAATTAAACGGCTCGTTACTCGTTAGAGCTCCGCACCAATTAGCCGGCCCAGATGAATTGATACACAATACTTATTCGTGTGTTTCACTTCAACTCTCTGTTACCATGTTATGAAAGAGCTTGAACCAGCCACAAGCTGCTCATCGAAGACCATTTTTAAAATTATTTTCCCCTCAAAAAATTCTTCTAACAGATTTCAGAAAATCTTTTTTTACCCCCTACCAAAGAGATGAAAGTGAAGCTGACGCACATATTTTTTTTCTTGCTGGCGCTACACTGTGCCACACAAACACAGGAGAAATGCGATTACAGGAAGCGTCTTTCCGACATTGTGCAGACAGCTAAGGACTATTACTCGCGGTCGGTAGTCTACCTGGTCAGCCTGAAGGATGATGCCGTGAAGAGGGCTACGACCGAATATGAGAAAATAAAAGCTAAATACAAGAAGGCAAGTGAGGAGGGTGAGATTAAGAAGGAAGAACAGTCTGATCCGACGGAAGAGCTACGACAGCTTTTGGAGGCGTTGACGGCGATGCAGTCAAAATTTCAGTCTGGAAATGTTGATCATGAGGTTAAAGTGAAGGATGAAGAGAAATCTGAGGAAGAAGAGAAAGAACAAGAAGAAAAAATGAAAGAAGAAGGTAGAAGAGAAAGAGAAGATCTTTAAATCGTGGTATTTAAATAAATTTTATTTGATGTTCACCTCCGAATGTGCTGTATTTGTCACAGAATACATGTTTTCACGTGTACTGAGTGCATGGTCACTCGTATGGCAGAATCAAGTTTTAGTCAGCATTCTATCATCAGTGTTTCCTTATTGTATGTTTTTCACATCGTGTCGCTGTTCGTAGTTTTATTGTTTGGTGTTGAACAATTCATAGCACTCAGCTAGCAAGATTGTCTTTTTTCATGAAACCACGATCTATAATCCTGAAATATTCTCATTTTTCTTTTCTACCGGTAAACTACCGCCAAGATAGCAAGTTCGCATTTTCAGGTCTTTGCACACTTGCCAAATACGTTCAGATCCGATAAATGCGCTTTTACTACAAGCCATTTTAACAACTATGGTTTTGAACGTATCAATACTATGTTTTGATACTAAATAACGGTGTACAAAAGCTGTGCTGCTCTCGGCATTTTTCTACAACATGTTTCGACAAAACTTGCCAGGGCAAAGGTGGTGTTGATCAACTTGCACCAAACCATTTTGATTCAGGTTATCATAGTGCATACAATACAATCCTTGTATATGCTCTGGAGTAGAAATAACCGGCAATATGTAAACGAATATTTGAGTGCTTTGAGGTGTAGCAGTAGGAAAGTAAAATAAAAATGTTGAACTCTCGGCCATTGATTCCATCTTATATTACGAACAGACTTTTTAAATTAACATTGTCAATAAATATTTATCAATTAAATGGTAAAAAAATGGCAGTGCCAATAAATAGCATGTTTTGGAAATCGAAGAAAAACCAACATGTTAGCCCAGGAAATATCAAAAATGCAATTTTTTCGGTTTTGTATGATGTATTGATAGTTTTTGTTGGATGATATTGCCAGCGCAGGTTTATTTTACCTATTAGTCTGTAATGTACATGCAATTCGAGTGTAAATTCTAAGAATAAGCTACGTTTCAAATGAATTGTGAATCAATGAATGTTTCCTATTCCGACCAGCTAAGCATTTTAGGTAGTAAAACCTTTTTTCGTTGCACTTTCTACTCCTTGAAATATGTCATGCTATAAATTAATTTTAATTCGTAGTATTCATCAAGAAATCGACTTAGCGTCATATTTAACACCTCTTAATATAAAAAATGATAGAAGTTATTCTCGTAAAATTAGAATGTCCAATGATATAAACCTGCTCTTATGTTGTAAGACTGAACGTTTTAGCTTGCTCCATTCTAGTAATTCTTCACTCATATGACATTATCTGCCAATGTTTTAACAAATGGAAGCTCAAAACAATAACAAGATCAGTATTTTGAGACAGTGCCAAATTTTTCATCTCGTCAAATAGAGCAATCTGTCTTAATTACGCTGTTAAGTAAATCACTTTTGACCAGATGTCTACTGTCAGCAGTAAATTAAAGTTTAACTATATAAACCACGACTAACTCGATTATATGGACAACTATCGAAAGTACCACATAATAGCGGGTGAACAGCGCACCAGGATATGTTACACTGTGATACATGGAATTAAGGTGCTATTTTTTGCCGCTTTCTATCACGACGCATTTGCGAACTTCCAAGGTGAGCTGGCAATCCTAAGAGCAATTGCCATTACTTTGGCGTCATCAAATATTCTTGGTTGGTTTTTTATCTGCCATGCACTGCTGAGTAAAAACATATACCAGATGAAAGTGTTCAATCTCATATTGTCACTCGAATTCTTCCTAATAATAACGCTGATACTAGATGAATTGGAGAACATTAGCTACCCGGAAGTTTTTGTCATCTTGCCAATCCCTACCTTGACTGGTCTGGAAATCATTTACAATTGCTTGGTTATCAAATCAGCAGGACCGGAGTTTTCTTGATATTATTTCAAGAAAACCCGAATGGCACCACATTTACTTGGTAAGTTAGTTTTTTAATTTTGAAATTTTTAAGATGAGACAGAAATTCAGAGTGGCAACATTTGCGCAATACTACAGTTTCACGGTATATATTTCGTTTAGCGCCGTTGGTGATCTTGAAACCGCGTATACTATCATCAGAAATGCATCTTCGTGGCTGATCATTGCCAATGCCGTTATAATACAGTTGACATACAAGTATGAAATAGCTTCAATACGTATAATAACTATTGTATCGAAATTTATAGCTTCTAGTTTGGTCACAAGTATATACTTCTATGCCGTGATTGTAACCGGAAGAAATGTGTCAGTTCAAATGTAAGTCACCTTTCTAATTTGTTTCTATGGTGTTTATCACGGAATAGTCTGGGTATGCGACTTCTTTTTTATTGCTTACGCCTATTGGGATTATCAGAACTTCGGAAAAGGACTAACTGAGTAAATCGATTAGCAAGGTTCCATTTGCCTCTTTTTTCTACCGCGAAAAGCCTTTTGACAAAGTTACATCCTCGAATTCGTAGCAAAGTTTAATATTGCGAGCTAGCTTGAACCGTTTTGCGGCCATTGTTTTCAATTCATTAAAACGAGAAGTAGGAACTACCTGCGTAAATAATTATTCTAGTGATCAATAAACCTATCATTCCCATAAAATAGTGAGTATGACCCGATTTGTAACTCTTTTTGGTATTAAAGAGCTTTTATAGTCACCAATTCGCTTCATAAGTCTTTCCATTTTGCCATTTCCACGATTTTATGTTTAGGGCGTAGTAACAAGAAACTACGTGTAAGTGACAATATGAAACGAGTCAGCATAACATAAATACGTTTAATTTATAGTAAAATGCCAATTAAAGCAACACAATAACAAATAAAATACGTTTTAGTTCGAAACTGATCCGTTGATGACATTTTTTATTGATAGAACCGTTAAACCACTTGTCTCTTGATTTAAGAGTTCAGTCAATCATGCTCTGAAAAAGAACAAACAGATTAAAAACCAATCACATACCGTATACATCACGTTTACGTACATACACTCAATTCTATATTTTTGGTTGAACAGGCTTTATGTAAAAATCAACTATTCTTCCTTCTACCTAATGTTATGCCATCACTTCTTTCATTAACTAAGAATTGCTATCTTTACAATTCGAATACGCTGATAATTGTTCATTTTGTCAAATCGAACCTATAAGAGATCATTAAGAAAGGAAGGTTTTTACTTAACATTTTAGCTACACTTTACAGCGATACGTGATTCGATTTATTTGACAATCAATATTTGGTGCAATAATCATTTATTGATGCTTTCAACACCATATAAGGCATCTTTCACAAATATATTTTTTAGGATATTACCTTTTACTGAATTCGAGGTCAAACAATTGCTCATTTGCACTTCAAAGCTTTGATCCTTACATTTAGGAAAAAATACGAATAACTGCATCCAATTATGCCGCTATATGATCAACTAGACATCCACCTATCAATTTCAAATCAAGAGGTACGTATAAAAGATAAAATGAATTCATTATCATGAACACTTACCACACTATCTACGTTATAGCTGGAGAAAAACGTTCTTGAGGATGTCATACAGCCATTCATGTTATGAAAGTGCAGCTATCAGGCTGCTATACCATGGTTGAGGAGTTTGAGGCGGAAGCGATTGCATTCAGAGCAGTCACAATTTCACATGCATCATCGAGTGTGCTTGGCTGGTTCTTTATATGTCGTTTATTTTAAGAAAGAATATGCACCAAATGAGAATATTTAACATTATTTTGTTAATGATTCTTGTTCTGTAGGTAATCTATATCGGAGCCATTAAGTGTTTTCAACTACAGAAACACATTCTAAACCAGTTTACACATCATTCTGTTCGGCTTAAAAGTTGTGTAGCACCCTGATCATAAAATGTCAAAGTCCGAATTTTCGCGGCACCATTCCCAGAAAGCTGAAGTAGCACCATTTATGAGGTGTAAATCATTGTTATAGTTCAAAAATGTAACAAACACGATAAATTTTTGGAATAGCAGTGAGAGCACAGCTTAATGCTTCTATTTTTAAACTATTATTCTACTCACGGCTGCAGCCCTCATGTAAAGTACGTGTATATATTTTCAATTGATCGAAACAAAAACTTATAAATCCTACTCAATACCTTTTTACCGAGTTGTCATGGGAGATATTTTAATTCCAGAATGTTTGCCGTGCTTGACCCGATATCGAGCAAGTATAGTGCCAATAGCTATTGATATGCGACATTTAATGAACAAAGCGATACGAAGCAACAATCTTGTTGATCTCTTGATGGGACAAAAATGCTATCTACAGCAAAGCAGGATTTGAAGAACATGATTTGCAGGTTTAGTTTCATCAAATTTGGTAATCGGGTTGCACCGAATCTTATATATGGCAGATACTTAGATGGATATACCATGCCTGGACACAAAGCTCCTTACAAGCATTCTTTAGATACTGATAGTCTAGCTTAATCTTGAAATATAAGAACGCTGAGTGCAAAAACATAGGTCCTATAAACATTTATACGATTATGTAATCTAATTATCACATTAATATGCTTTAACACAGCCCTGATCTTCATCAACCGAATTTGTTACCGATCTGTGATGCCTTTGAAACTTTATTGTTATATGAACTGGATTTATCCCCAGTTTTCGGCATTTAATCCTAAATCATTTTATCTCATTGGCGGTTTATCGATTGTATTTCAAGGTTGAGTACGCTATGTTCTACGTAAACAAGTTCTATCATTATCAGATCATATATTCCATTTTCAGATAACCAAAATACGTTGGTTCAGAATAAATGTGAAACATTTTTGTTTCATTTTTCCGAACAATAACGATTTTTTCAAAAAAAATGATATCGATCCCTCAGAAATACGACCAACGAAGAAAAGAATCTGGAGATGTCATATGTTGATGTTCCGATAGTGATATTTTCTGCTCGATTTCGCGTTTTATTCGATCAGCCGTCTGTACTGTACATCAAAACTGGCAGCGGTGATTCAATGGTGACCATAGGATCATCGGGTGAGATCAAAGTATTCATTAGGCGAAGCTATAAAGGACCTTTGAGCGTTCTGGCGTACAAAAACGGACTGATTATGAAAAAACACATCAAAACTATCGAGTATCCGAACATTGAGGCGATGATTCTTGATTTTAAACACTTTTCTCATCCAAGAATGATCAAGAAGGTTATCATGAAATTGCCGTTCAATATGAATATTGTTGTGTTCACGGCAGAAAATTACCTAAAGAACATCAAATTAGCGTACAAATCGCGTTTTTTCAACATCTTTACCGGTTTTTTTCTAAATAACTACCAGTCAGCAAAAATATTTGTAAAAACACTCAATGGGACGGTGATCGAAGAGAAAATGCCGACATTTTTCAAAATATTTCTGATTTATATATACAATGAGTCATTGTCCTCCAACATATTCTACAAAACGATGTGCAGAAAGATGACAGAGCGTGCTAGCCGGGTGTACTTCGATAAAAAATCGGTGAAATACATCAAAGACTTCATAAACTTTTTCGATATCGATCTCAGCGAGATCGAAGAAGAAAAGTATGCCTGTTTTAACGATTTTTTCTGCAGGAGATTTAAGCGTGGAGCACGTGTTGCTGAAAATGCGCTGGCCCTGTGCTCGCCATCGGATTGCAGGGTCATAGCGTTTGAAACTGTTGAGGAGTCGACCAGGTTCTGGATTAAAGGCACAAAGTTTTGCTTGGATGTGTTTCTCAACGGAAGCAATAAGGCAACACGCACAAAACATATGCTGAATAATGGAAGAGATGTTCTTAGCGCATGCATCAGTGATACGCTGGGTGCAGACATGAAGAAACAGCTCAGTCGTTCAGGTGACTCGAGCGACGAATACATTGATGATGAAAAATTATCTGATATAGGTGTTGAACAGAGGTACAGGTGCGGCTGCCAGCACCGATGTGAGGCGATGAATGGCCAAAAGCAACACAAGATAAGCCTTGGTACATTGATAATTTGTAGACTGGCAGCACAAGATTACCACAGGTTTCACTCACCTGTAAAAGGGTGTGTGAAAATGATCAAGGAGATTGACGGGGACTATCTGACCGTGAATCCCATTAGTGTTGAGCGATCAAATGTGTTTACGCAGAACAAACGCGTGATTATTCTCATTGAATCCGAGTTATTTGGCAACGTATACGCGGTTGCTGTTGGTGCCACCATGGTAGGCTCAATCAAGCTTAGCGTGACGGTTGGCACAGAGGTTGAAGTGATGCAGGAGATTG
Organism: Vavraia culicis subsp. floridensis; assembly: GCF_000192795.1. Taxonomy (NCBI): domain Eukaryota; kingdom Fungi; phylum Microsporidia; family Pleistophoridae; genus Vavraia; species Vavraia culicis. Next base: position 199,583 of record NW_007360605.1, on the reverse strand, counting down.
GGTATTTCCAAATGGGTGGCAGTACGATTGTTCTGCTGTGTGAGAAGGAGTTGGATATCAGGAAGGAGATACAAATTAATTCGAATGCACAGATAGAAACATACGTGAATGTGGGAAATACCCTTGCATTTAATAAGAAAGAAGATGTGACCAACAAAGGAGATTGTTTATAGCAATGCACGAGCGGTAATATCGCATTAATTATAGCTGTGTTAGGCACTCTGCCGTAAATGATGTTTTTTGTGGACATGAAAAGATTGGCCTTCAAATTGATGGCTGGTATGTTAAATAATGCAATTCCTATAGCAGAACAGTTCACAAGTTTTATCAAAAAAAGAAAACGGAGCAGACTGTGTGTGTAGTATTACTAAACAAAATAATTTTTTTGCTTAAATTAAATATTTTGATCTGAAATGAGACCAATGGTTTATGACACATGGTGTTATTTGATGTTCGCCTCTAATTGGGAACTTTCATAATGCGCTACAGTTTAATTGCGAGATTTTTGAGCGGCGTATCGATGAATGACCAGGTTTCCCATTTATTTCACCATTCGTGGATAGAATAGTGTTATCTTGTGTGGACTGTATTATTATGAGGTGCGCTGCTCTCGGCCGATAAAGGGGAGGGTTTGACCTTTTGTCGGAAAATGACTAGTTTGTGTGAGAGAAATGTGATAATCTACGTACCTCGGTGCAAACGGCGTTCGAAATCGATGAGTATAGCAGTGTATGGCTGTCGAACGATAGTGTAGTGTACGTGATTTTACAAGCAGCTAGTTCTTTTGTAGAGTGAAACGTAGTGAAATGTTCTATATTTTTTTCGTTACGAGCACATCGTTTAGTTTACATTACCTTCGCGTACGCTTTGCGCAGTTTTGACCGCCATACAGCAGAACATTTTTGCTTCCTGTAGTTCTCTAAATAGCACAATATTTTTTGCTAAAAGTACGTTTATTTGTTTTCGCAATATCTAAAAAACATACTTTTTGGTCCATTGGGACCGACCGTGGTCACTGGCCTTTCATTCATGGCTTTGTGAAATACAAGAGCAAATAATTTGCCCTAGACAAAATGTCAATTTACAACGAGTCAAACTACGAAGAAGCACTAAAAACATACTTGGGTGCGGCAATTGAGGATGTAATATCGCTCAAATCGCTAAGCATGCACGATAAGGATCTTTCATACTTCATTATCAACAATATTTCAAAAATAGATAGAAAGTACAGATTTAACGGTAATCTGGTAATTTACAGGCTCAGAGAGATCTCTACAAAGCAGATGAACAGGCTTATAAGCTTTAGGGCACGTGTCACACGCACAACCGCCATATATCCTGAGCTGATGAGCGCAAAGATGAAGTGTGCATCGTGCAAATCTGTGACGAGGGAGACCACGAACTACCAGAGTTTCAAGTGTGTGAACCATTTGTGTCCTAACAGAAAAAATTACAAGGTCATTCCTGTTCGTTTTAGGGATTACCAGCGGATAAGCGTGCAGGAGGTGGATGCCGATATCATTGGGGGGTATCTGCCCAGGTCACTAGAGATTGTTGTGTTGGACGATTTGACCGAGAAGGTAAAACCTGGTGAGGTGGTTATTTTTAATGGAGTGGTGAAAATTGAGAAGAACCTGCGGATGAAAAAGGTGCTGAAACGGACAGAATCGGTGATAAGCGCGGAGGAAGACCATCTAAAAATCGTGTTTGAGGCTATGAGTGTTGAGAAGGAAAGCAAGCACGAGCTGGACAAGGACAAAATTCTGAGGAAGGTGAGCAGTATCCCCAATTTGTATGAGACCCTTTCGCAGAAGCTTTTTCCATCGATATACGGCCATAAGAACATAAAGAATGCTATTTTACTGATGATGGTAGGCGGCAGCTCAACAAAACGAAAGAACATCAATATCTTGTTGCTTGGTGATCCGGGTGCTGCAAAGAGCCAGTTTTTGAAACAGGTGCCCGCGATTTACACGACCGGTAAAACGGCAAGCGGGGTCGGACTCACAGCTGCAGTGACCAGGAACGAGAACGAAAATGTGGTTGAGGCGGGTGCACTGGTGCTGGCTGACAACGGGATATGCTGCATCGACGAATTTGATAAGCTGAGCGTCACTGACAGGACGGCACTGCATGAAGCGATGGAACAGCAGACAGTGACTATTAACAAAGCAGGAATACACGTAACACTGAATGCACGTGCAAGTGTGTTGGCGGCAGCCAATCCGAGAGGAGGGCGGTATGACAGAAAAAAAAGCTTACGATACAATGTGAGCCTGAGCGATGCTGTTATGAGCAGGTTTGATCTATTCTACGTGATTGTAGACGAAGTAGATGAGAGCAATGACAGGCGGATAGCGAGGAGAGTGATCAATAACCATCTTGGTTTTGATCAGTTCGACGTGGTCGCAGGCGATGAACACGGACAAAAGGAAAACGCACTGAACGAACAAAGGGAAGCTTTAGACCACGTTGATGACCTGAAAGAGATCGAGCAAGTTTACAACCAGGAGATGGACATGACTAAAGATGAAATCCTCGTTTATATAGAACATGTGAAGAACAGAAAGCCGAAGATGACCGAAGAGGCAGAAAAACTGATCATAGAGAAGTATAAAAAACTGAGAATGCAGAACACGGTGAACCATAAGAACTACACAGTCGGGGTGCGAACATTGGAGAGCATGATACGGCTGAGCGAGGCCCTGGCAAAGCTTTACTGCAGTGACGTTGTGTGTACGTATGTTGAGGAAGCGTACCGGCTGATAACCGGCAGTATGCTGGAAATTAAAATGGAGGACATCCAAATCAACGATACGGTATTGAACAACAAAGACGTGGAGAGCATTTTGAACACCTTCGTTTATATTCTTAAAACCAAGGAACGGCTGACCAAGGAGGATCTTGTGATCTATTACATAGGTAGCATTGAGGACAAGATAATGAGCGAAGAGATGCTGGGCGAGGAGCAGAAGCGAGCGGAGAATGTGCTGGAATGGCTGATCAATAAGGAGGGCGTATTCTACGAGAATGAAGGGTACGTGTATGTGCATCCAAACTACGATGCGTAAGTCGGTCATAAATAAATAAGTTAGTGGTAGCTGAACGCGTTTGTTTGGGTGTTGCTGCTGTGTGAAGAGATAAGCAAACAACTTTTAGTAAAAAGGTAGCAGCTGAACGCGTTGGAACAGCTCAGGAATTAAAAACAGCATTGTTAGAACTTATACATCTTCAGATCAACATCAAATGAAGTATCCTTTAACAACAGTAATATTCGGGTAAACCGCATTGTTTTAATCATTTGTTATCATGATTTGTAGAAATCGTACAGCAATTGGAAAGTGTCCGTTACATCCTTGCAAGAGCTCGTTTCACGTATCGAGTGCATAGCCATTATCGGTGATCCAAGATCAATGCATCGTGTCCCCAAGAGTGTGCTGAGCATTGTTCCTATGGTACCGCCACCTCTTATGTCGTTTCTTAGACAAAAATCTTGACACTTAAAACCCGACAGCTGCTTTATAAACGCGGTTCCATCCATATCCGTAGCATACGCTGCGCTATGCTTAACTACAATACCTTTGTTGAACTTTATACGATGCTTCTTCTCGTAGAATTCATCGTAATTAAAATTGTACGTGTGAGCGACATCCAGGCTTATGATCATTGAGTCATAAGGGTTCGCAAGGTTCTTTTGAAGACGGGTATACACATCCTTTAGGAATGTACACCTTGCACCATCAAGCTGCATTGAGCCTATTTCTTCAAAATCAAATACTGCGAGCACCTTGATGCTCCGTCCTTCGGTGTTTAACGCCTTTAGGCCCACAAATGTTGATAGGAGATTGTCCTGTCTAGCACTCATTATGAGTTGCTCATTGAGTATTTCTGCATGTGCTAAGTCATAAAGCGAAAGATTGTGCGAAATTATATCTTCTAGTTTAAAATGCACGTCATTCTCGCTCTTATCCCTTGTATCGAGCATACTTTTGTCCTGGCATGTTGGTTGACTGTTAGCATGCAGACTATTTTCTTCGACCAACACAGAATTGCTACTGAGCGATCTATCATGTTCATCATTACTCTCACATTTTCCACACCCAGAATCACATCTGTTTCCAACCTTGTCATCCATATCGAAGCCCTGACCTGTAAAAACCTTGTCATCTAATTTTGTATCCACCATCACCAACCCGTTCAAAACACGCTCCTTGTCATACAAAAAACCGTTGTTATACACCTTAGAATTATTTAAATGCGGTGGCAATGAAGGCACGACCACATCGAACATCCTATCAACAAGAACTCGCCTGCCGTTCTTGAGCATAACCAATCCACCAACACTCAACGAACGGTCGAACCATGTGTGCCACAATCCACCCCCGTAGGGACGCAATCGAGCGATGCACATATTTTCGGCTGTATCACTAAAATTTGGCTTTAGCTTTAGAACCGGGCTGTCACTGTGCGTAGCTACCATACGGATACCCACAGGGTCAACAGGTATTACGATCGGTATTATTACCGTGTTGAACACAAATATGTAGTACTTCCCAGGACCGATACTATCAAGATCCTGCAGTGATATTCGCTTGTATCCTTGTTCGTCCAAGATTGTAATGGTCTCCACTACAACATGGTAGGGCGTTAAGCAGCGATCTAAGTACTTGAGGTAATCAGTGATGAGTGACATTTTGAGGGTACAAATTTTATTAGTCATATTAAATTTTTTTCAGAAGTGCTAAACCATCATTTCACATATATAAACCTTCGTAGCGTTTATCTTATAAACTTAATAGCATTTTGTTCATGAAATTGGATTAAACTATTGCTTGCGGAACGGGCCATAATGAAAATAAAACACCAAAAAAATGATTCGCCTAGTATCCCAAGATTGTGTCACCTTTTAAGGTTGAGGTTAGGGGCACAATTTTTTCAATTTAAGCATTAAACATTTTACTTTCAGGAGTAATTCAAACCTATTTCTATTTTTTGTGGTTCATCTTCCTTAGTTTACCAGTTCGAAATCAAGATACACTCTGACTGGCAAATTAACATAGCATTTTCTAGTCTTTTATTCTCATCACGATCGTAATGCATTAAATATAAAATTTTTGTTGTTTTACTCAGGGTTATTGAAGGGGCTTTACGTTTACGAATCGATCCTTGTATCCAATACATATTTTAGGGCACAAACACTGGTTGCACATTAAGAGTGTTTGATTCAATTTCTAGGAACCAAACTATCATATTTGCATGATTTTTATGACAATCTAATCCAGTGATCATATATTCTGTTAAATATGTTCTTCAGGCCATATCTTAGCCATAATATTTTTCGTTAGGCACTAGTAATCTACTTCTACAAGCCTTTGTTAGAACTACAAAACTGCCTGTTTAAGCACTAGTTATCGTTAGTTATTTTAACCTATGTCTAAAGCTAGCTCCAGGCAGCTTCGAGGTGCAGCGTACTCAATACACATTGTTGTTCAACCTTCCACACGCGTTACCGCTTTTCGATTCTTGAATGGCCCTAATCATACATCCCAGATGGCAGCGAATCGTGCTCTTTTTGTTTTGGGGTTAAACAAAGTACAGACAATTTTGGACAGTAGGTATTGGTCAATACATACAGGACTTGTTCACAGAACAAATTATTGATTGTGCAATGAGCACAGCAAGCTGCTAACAATTGGTCATGTATTTCTACTCTATAAAATGACAGATTGCCATTTCTAAGGTATTATCTTATGCTGTATGTTCTTCCATTTCTTCACTGGTAAATCATTTCATACTGGAGAAAACAAAACATAAGCAATCAACAAAGTTACGAGAATTAAAGCAAATACTTGCTAAGTTGTCAAAAATAAGCAAAATCAAATGGATTTATCAAATAACTTGATATTTTGACTGTTTTCTGTGTGGCTAAGTGCACTGCTTATGAAATAACACATATGTCTTGGTTCAAACGCAAGACAAAGGAATAAACTTGTTCTTAGATCTGTTAACGTAAACACCCACAACATTTACAACAAATATCGTTATCTACTAACAGATTCTTTCTGACAGTTCAGCGAACTGTCATCACATCCTTAATTTGATAGTCAAGGTAAACAAAAGAGGAGCTGTGAACGAACCTATGCACAGAAAATGCTACAAAAATACAACAGAATGATAGCAAACAGTTAATAAACACTTTAAACATATTTCAATATAAGTGAAATACTCGAAAGCAAAACTATTCGGCCATTTTTTTACTAAAAGCACGTTCATCTATCCTCTCATAACACATCAGCTTCGGCGATTTATTATAATGCTGAAGTTCTCCATCACATCTAAACAATGCAAATCCATTTATATGATGAAGGCTTCTTAGAATTGGTTTTCCATAATCAACGAGGAAAATGTGACTTTTTCGTGAATAAGGATGATTCATCGCGGAATCGAACCGCTGCAATTTTCGACTAGTGGTTCATCTATTTGCCACAATAAAATTTTTATACTTCACAATATTACCATTCAAACACACTCTCCTAAGCTTAGGAATGACCATGGATCTGTGTCTCATAACGCTGGTCTGCTAATTAAACTTTTTGTTATTCCAAAATTTTACATGTAGCACAATCCGAGCAAATCGTGAGTCCCCATCCGACGGTCATACCATAGAACTTACCCCATAATAAAACATATCGGCGAAATATTGCCCTCTAGTTAGACAAAAACCACTTAAAACACTCTCAAAACGTTCAAATAACTTTCATTTAATCATTTAGAAGCACTTGCTGTGCACCACGCTGGGTCCTATCTCTGCGTACTCATCCTTCGTGATCCACATAGTCTGGAAAGTCGACAACGAGGCCAGGATACTTCCACCGATCCACACACTGTATTTTCGCTCGGGTGGTGCAATAACCTTAACCTGAATTGATGGAGGCGCCAACGCCGAAATTTCCTTCTGTAAACGATCTGATATGCCTGGATACATCGTTGTTCCACCGCTGAGCACGATATTGCTGTACAGGCATTTTCTTATATCAACGTCGCATCTCATAATGGAGTTATAAATGGTCTCATGGATTCCTGGCAGCTCAAATCCTGACAATGAAGGGTTGAAGAGCATCTCAGGCGCTCGGAACACCTGATTTCCTAATTTGAGAACATTACCATCAGGCAGCTCATACGTCTTAACAATCTCTTTCTCAGCATTCTCGTATCTTTTCAGCTCCTCTGCAAAGTCTACAGCAACGTAACACGTACTCTCCTTGCAGTCACGTGCGATTTCTCTCTCAGCCGTCGTGACAAGCGAGTATCCGTTTTCTTTGAGCAGCTTGATGAAATAATCGGTTACATCCCTTCCTGCAAAGTCAAGCCTCATCATGGCATGTGGCAGCGAGTATCCCTCGTAGATCGGAACAATGTGCGTGACACCGTCGCCAGAATCCAAAACCAATCCTGTTGTTCTGCCCGATGCGTATAAAGAAAGCACGGCCTGGATAGAGACGTAGAAAGAAGGCACATTGAATGTCTCAAAAGCGATCTGCAACATCCTCTCCCTGTTAACCTTAGGATTGATCGGTGCCTCAGTCATCAGCACGGGATGCTCCTCCGGTGCAACTCTGAGCTCGTTATAAAACGTGTGGTGCCATATTTTCTCCATAGCCTTCCAGTCCAGAACAATTCCGTGTTCTATAGGATACTTCAGTGACAGGATACCCCTCTTGGACTGTGCCTCGTCACCGACATATGAATCCTTCTGTCCCATTCCGACCATCACACCCTGGTGCCTAGGCGTCCCCACGATGCATGGGAACACCGAGCGCGGCGCATCATCACCTGCAAACCCTGCCTTACACATACCTGATCCATTATCAATTACTATTGCTGGCGCACTTTCTGAGCTCATCCTTTTTACTGGGGGTCGAATTTAAAATTTCTTTTATAAAAATTTTGGGATTAAAACGAAAACAAAAATAAATCGAGTGATAAGCACGTAGAACGGTGTACAACATGAGATAAATGGCGTGCGTTCTTCTAACTGTTACAGTACCGAATACGTATTGGACCAATCGTACGCTCAGAAATCCTTTAAGTAAGGACTGAAAGGAAAGAAATAGCCGATTGTGATTGGTTAGTTGTGGTATGGCAATGTTCTCATTGGTATAAGCCAAAAAAGCAAAACATTGGCGTAGTTGTGCGAGGGATGGCGTGACATACCGAGCAACTTTTCACCTCAGGATTGAACCAGAACGGAGAGTACCTGAACACCTGCCGCATACAAACAGAGTGTGCTGTGTGCATAGTATGGTTTTAGTTGCAAATTTCGTAGAAGTGTTAAAAAATGCAAGTTCGGTGCTAAAAAGAGAAGTAATTACGAAAATGCAAAACAATCAAAAATGGATGCGTGTTGTACAAGTCCTTTGTTGTGTTATATGTGCGTCAATGGTTTTTAATTAAAATGTGCTAATTTATGATCAAAGCACAATAAATAGTTTTTTTCATCGCGTATTGTTCCTCCATTGAGCACAGTCAAACGCGATGAGTGACATGCATGAGACCAGCTACCATGTATGTCACCCGAACTGGAGAGCATATCTGACCAATGCGCAGATCTTCCACTCCAAAATAATTGATTGCAGGAACCAATATAAAATTTTTTTTTGAATTTGACATGTCAATGAAAATCATTACGTGCTTGGTGATGTATAAGAAATTAAATAACAAAACAAATGTGTATTATGTTCTTGGTTATTCTTGGCATGCAACAAAAACGTAAAAGGCAAATTATTAAACTTTGTAAATACTGCGGATTAATAAAGTAATTTTGAGTGCGGTATATCCTGTCACATTTTACAGACGGAGTGAAGCAAAATGAGAAATTTAGACATTAACACGGAATGAGAGAGACGCATCAAAACGACTCGATATAAATACAGAGGATATGCTTGATGATGAGTTTGGTGCAACAAAAATGAGTAAAGCATATTACGCGAGTAATGATCGAAATAAATACGGCGACATCGTAAGAACTAATTCCTACCGAGGAAAAAACGCTCACATACATAACTGCCTGGTACATGTGCAGTATTCTAAAGCATTGATGATTTTGCACAACGGTTCGTTCAGTGCCATTCCTAATGGTGTAGAACAGCTGATATTCGCTTTTTTCGTCTGAAAAGTACAACGGGTAAAAACTCGCAATGACGGCACGAAAGTGATAGAAAATACACGGGCTGAAGGAATCAGCTTTTTAATAATGCACCATAATGTATGCTTTAACCATGTATTTAAGTTTGATAATGAATCATAAATAAGACATTTCCCATAAAGTGTTATTTTTGGAATGAGAGTCAGTATTTGGTACCGGTCGCTCAGTATGCTAATACTTTTTATGCTACCATACCATGTCAAACCTGATTAAACCTCAGCTGTTACAAAATACCAATATGAATCAAAGCAGCCGTAAACTATGCTACAATTCAACGTAAATTAGCTGATACGATTGTTGCTTACGTTCAGACTGTTCGTATTCCATTGGAATTTCTCCAAACGCATTTGGATTTATCCCAGTTTTATCCTATCAGCTGGAAACACTGTACGCATTGGGGTGCAGATAATTTGGTAAATCACAAAAGATCCGTAACATGTTCCTAATCATTTGAATTTTATGCTCTTGTTCGTATAACATAGCAATATTCATTTTCTCTGCCAATCTTACGACATAATTTCTAAAATCAGATCATTTCGGTTGTATTACTTCATTTGATATCTTATTGTAAATTTTGGTTCTTTCGTGCCGCACTAAACAACCATAGACAACGAACAGTGTTAACCGTTTCAAGAAGTTTCTTTTGAAATCGCTGTCCTATATCGACATTAAATAAATTTTTCCTGAGTACCAGCCAAGACTGTGAATTACAAAACCTCAAAAATCTTATTGTTCACTGATCGGTATGTCTACAAGATTTAAAACACCTTTTGAACTGTCCCTCTGTTAAGTTGTTCTGCCAGTGAGCGGTTTGTAAAGCACATTCTTCATGACTGTCTTAGGCCTGCATTCATCAAATTGACAGCACTTTTATCTAACTGGCTTCTAACTGAATTTTCATTCCGGATTATATGTTTATCAAGTTGCTTGTAAATTTGTCAACCTAGTACGGAGACCTGCCACTGTAGTCCAATGCAAGCTTCAACCTTCTATAGCGTATTTCTGTGAAGAAATTCAAGTATTACATTACTCAGTATGCGAACTAATTCAGAACAAATTGTACGACATGCAATTCATTTTTACAGAGGGAGCATTAATCGAGGTTATATTGTTCCTAATACGTATGTAGGCGATGTATGCGAATTAATAAAGGCAGTATGCCATTAATATACCTTTATTGAGCCAGTGTCATGATAATTAATAAATCAATGAATTAAATATTTATATTTTGATCGGGCGATGAGCTGATTGCGATAACGTGATTAATCATGCTGGATTATATGCACTGATGTAACAAACAATAATTTGGTTAATAAAGTAATAATTGAAGTTTTGACAAGTTTCCAGAGAATTATACTGTGTTAAACCAATATGAGAATGTAAAATCGATAAAAAAAATCATATGTATGTATTTCGTGCATATAACCTATATTTTGACCCTTTCGTTGAATAATGTCCAATATAAATGAAAATTTATTGACTTTTGACGTGTTTACAGTGCTCTCACTTTAATGTGAATGAAGTGATAAAACACATGGACACGTAATACAGATTACTGGATGTGAAAAGTCGTAAATTTGATTTATTGCTAATTTTACCTTAATTACTGTTAATAAGTATCGAAATTATTTAATTGTAATATGATTCGAGTGTAATTAAAGCTGGAATAAATTAAAATATTTGTATTCCTCGCGCTATACGTTTTGCCTGGACGCTTTTTATCCACCCTCATTGTTACGGTCATCCACCCGCTTGTCACTCTGCTGTCAATTACAACAACAGTTCGAGCTCACTTCATTTTTTTATCTTTATCGTGTCTTCACGTTTTTCTTATCGTTTTAATGAAGTAACCGGGTAATCAATATTTTGTGATACGAATCGGCATTAGAACATGTCGCCATTATTACAATTAGTCCGCAAATTTCCGTGATATGCTAATTTGTCTTTATATTGTCGGCAAGTCCTGTATATTAGCGGCTTGACATAAGTAATATTTGGTTTCGGTTCCCTAAAAGGTAAAATTGGACTAACTAATTTCATTTTGATTGGCATTCATAAATCTGATCATATAAATGAACAAGGACACAAAGCAATGCAAATCAGCAAGACCGAAGTAGACGCAGCGCTAGGTCTATTAAAAATAAATTCTTTGCGACGAAGGAAGTCGTATTATGGCATGAAGGTAAAGAAAACATTGCTACAACAGTCTGTCCTCAAGGCAGTCTACAACATAACTAACTTTCCGTCCACTGAGACACGTAATGAACTTGCATTGCTGTTGGGAATATCGCAAAGATCAGTTCAGGTCTGGTTCCAGAACAAAAGGCAAATTTGCAAGAAGAAAGATACGAGCAAAAACTCGTCCGATAGAGCATTTGTGAATGAATATAACAAATTCGTGCAGAAGGAGATAAACGCGGATGGAAATGAGGAGGAGGTGTTTGATGTGCCGAGCACCAAGTTGGTAGAGATCATAAATAGCTGTGGAATACAGATTAAAAATAAATCGGATGAGGATGAAAAAAGCATTTAATGGTTATTAAATTGTTTTGTACGCGTTTTGATCCACGTGATTTTTCTGGTTGGTCAGGTATACCTTAAACCATTTAAAAAAAATTAGCTGCTGTAAATTACGTTGTAAAACATTATCTTGTATGCGACCACCGCGTTTTTTTTGACGTTATATGTACAAATAATCAGAGGTCAGACATTGGCGTTGAACTAAATGCAAAACTGACTTGAAAACACAACCCTTTACACTTCAGAAAAGCTTTATTTGTTGTTATACCATTCGAATACGTACCGATAATTTGAGTCAGGTGCACGAACTTGACATATTATTGATTTCACAAATTGATAGTATTTATTTTCGTTAGTTCGTTGCACTACTCGTACAATTTTTGCCTCCATTCATGTTGATCGAGTACATTTGCAATTTTTGGTAAAATTTGTAAGGTATTTGCCTTTATAGAGAAAGATGACAAATAAGTTAATTAGCAATTTTTATGAATCTAGTCGTACCGTGTTTCATGGCAGAAATGAACCACTAAGGTACCAAAAATTAGTTATAACATGCAATAGGAGCGATTATTAGTACATGAATCATGGAGGCAAAAAACAGATAATTATGTCTTAGATAAGACCATTCTTATAATAACGTGGATTTAATTTTGCTATTATGTACTTGCAAACCGAAAATGTGGAACGAAATTATGTTTAAACTCCTCAGTTAACTTTTAGGGTCATATTCAAAACTGCACTGATTTCATCCAAGGTGCGCAACATAAACTTTATCGTTTATTTAATACGATTTATTCGTCCCTTCCAATTATCATTTTGATCTATTCTTAGCTATTTTCAAATCTTTCGATACGAGCGTAATTAACCTTTAGCCACAAAACATGTCTCTCTATCTATTGTTTATCAGCAAAAACTAGAACGCTTCACAAGAAAAGTGACCTAGACGATGGTATTTCTTTTTGTCTATGTAATTTAAAGGATAAAATGTTCTATTTTACTGGAAGGATTGATCGATTTGCTTGGACAAACCGGCCAATAATACCATCTATGGTTTTACAACAACATTTTGCCTGGCCAATTACAAATATTCAAGAGATCACAGCCAGAGTTTGCTTATATGTATGATTGTGTGTAACTATTACGGTTGATGAGGAAGGATAGATTATCCAATGTCGATCTGCTTTGTAGTTATCGTATTTTGAGCAAATCAGACTACAACCACTTCACGATTAATAACTCTAATGTTTGATGGATGATTAGAATGCCAACATAAAGATGAATGCTGTGATCACAAAAGTAACAATTACGCACTTTATTATTGTCTATAGGTTATTTATCTTCTGTCATTCCACTGATCGCATTTTAAATCACGGTAAATACAAGCGAGTCAGTCAGGTTATATCATATGATCCACCATTTTCTTGGCCGATATACGCTAACAACCATTTTGATGGCGAATTAAATTTTAGTAAAGGAAGTTGCAGAACAAAATATGTTCTATTTCATGCTAAAGATGATATGAACACTTTGTACAAATTGTAACAACACGTTTATCTCTGTTATTTACAACATTGAAACAACTCGTGCACTTAAACCAACGCATGCTTAAGATTGGGTTGATTATCTCCACGTAATGTACCCGATATATATTTTTATCATCAAAGCATATTTATATATTTCCGCATATCTAAACGCGCATATACACCTCTGCAAGACATGATGTAGATCGACTTTAGTTATGAATGGTGAATGTTCAATGAAATGTTAAGCAAATTGTTTAAATGAACTGTTTCATATTTCTATCCGATGATGTAACCTGCGAGAAATACATTTACAGGGAAATATAATAGAACTCGTATCGATAGGACATGTCTTCCCGACCATCACACGAACCGCATAGATTAATTTAAAAACACCACAACTAATTTTTTGGTTCTATTCTGCACAATTTACCGTTATTAAGGTTATTTTTGGCAATTGATCGCCATAATTGGTGTAATAATGACTGCATCACATCATAACTTTCTGTTTTTATTAAGGCTTTGCAGATTATGCCAGTCAAACTTATAATAATCATACTTTCGATCTATGCACCTCTGGTAAATTTAATATTTAATGACTTGTACACGAAAATCTGATGCAATAAAACTATAAGAGAGACTGATATGAGATAATAACGACATTACAAACACATTACGATAATATACGGCTTGTTCTGCAATACCACACGTCAAGCTGTAAAGAGGTTAATAAATCGAGCTTGCAAAAATCTCTACTGAGCGACTTTACATCCGGTGGGCTTGACAGTACGTTGGAAGAGCTGTATGTGAATCACAGATTGTCAGCAATAAGTTCTTTTCAAGTATTATATGCTATTATTACTACACAACACCTGTAGTAGTCTAATAATTCAATGATTACGCTTTAATAGTAACTCAGCCCTGTATTATTTTTCAGGAAGCATTATGATAAGAGTATGTTTGGTTCTATGCTAGCCCTCTGATGTTCAATTACACATTGCGGTATCTGGGAGCTTGTCTCTTGGATTAAACGGTTAATTATGATGTCTGGTACTTACCTCGATCTTACTTGTCGAAGAGATGAGCGAAGAGTGCTTTTTTCACCATGACTTTCTCAGTTAGTACCGCAAATCTATTTCAGTTGGTCACTATCTCCATTATTGTGGCCTTGGATGTTTCGCCGGTTGTTGTAAATTTGTATGTTGGAGAGAGCTCATAATCTGTCTTGCATTTTTTTCATTTTTTTCATATGTAATCTTCTTTATTAATTCCCTTCTAGGAATTTTAAATGGTATTGGGATAGCACGAACTAATTAACCGCCTAATTTACGATTATGTCCTCGAATTAACTCTCTATTTACACATCGTAATAACATTTACAAAGCAAATTTACTATTTATATCCACTGGTTTAATTAAAATATTCTAATCAAGACCGACATAGGATAATAACTTGAATAATGCTAGCACTCGATACGCTTTTATGATACAATTATCGTACGATACAACGTAACTGTAAGCATTCAGCAACACAAAATCATTTATTCGATTATTTTGGCACTTTTAAAGCTCAAGTCGTGTTTTGCAAAACTAAATTATTTACTTAAAATTTAATTATTTTTGGCCAGATTTGTAACCGGTAAATGACACTGCTAAATAAGGAGTATAATGAATCAATAATACATAATTTCGTTTTATTTTGCGCAGAAATCTGTAATTTGAATATATTAAAGCGATCTACGATGCGATACCGAACTGTTTCTATGATCTAGTTCGTAGAAATAAAATTTTTGGTCTGAGTTGCGAGTCCATGAGTAAAAAATTAGCTTCACAATTTAGTTTTGTGTAAATTCGACTTGTCTGCTGCCCAGACATTTCACATATGCACTTGCTGGGCAAATCGTGCTTTGAAAATTGTAAATCATCGTTAAAAATCTTTTATGAGATAACCGCTGGTAGCTGACTCTATAACGACATATTTGTGAGTGATTATACACATTACCATCTAAAAATGAGTAAGATTTCTCGTATGTGTCTTTTAATGTCAAAATCGCACAGCAAAAAATGAATGATTGACAAATGACAATGCGTCACCTTCCCAAGTGTTTCCATGAAATTTGTGTGCTATTCTCAATAATCCTGCAGGCAATTTCTCTTGTTCGCTTTAACTGGTTGTTCTTCTTCCACGTTGCAGTGCGTATCGTTGACCGATTTTTCGAATAGTTTCTGCTAAAAGCCTCTTTCCATGTTTTGAAAGATCCGGGTAATTTTACCAATTATTGCGATCGCGCCTACCATACACAGTATCATAAAAAATTGTAATTTTCAGTAGCAGGATGTTAACTTGGAGGCTTGGTCCTTGGGTAGTGTAATTGTGCACATATAAGCTAAAAGTATATTTATAATTAATTTATGTGTATTATAATGAAATCAGGCGGATAAAAATCGAAAAGAAACCAACAATGCAATTTGTTGATTAGATTTTTTTGTTGTTTCCTATTGCTATCTAATACACCAAAATTTGTATTACTAAACCGACTTATTACTTGAAAATATTTACACTGGATCGGTTTCCAAAAGCTTGGCTATTCATGGCATCGTTTAGTGGTCAGTAGAAATGTCAAAAAATATCAATTTTGACAATAAAGCTTAATAAAGTGACAGTACACTTGAAAGTAAATATATTTGACAAGAAATTGGTCTCAAATGTCGGAGTTGATGACCGGCACAGTGTTTCATTTCATGAAGAGTGACGTAAAACAAACATCAATCGGTAGATTTTGATCTTGCTTAATAATTGATCTACGTCATGTTACAGTTAATTATGTTTATTATTTTGGCTGATGTGTAATATGACTGAAATTTATTTCTGCAAACTTTTCCTCAGTGCCATTTATTTCCGACAAGATTGAGTTGTATGAAAGCGGTATTACATATATCAAGGACATAGGAGTGCAAATCTTTTATTACGCTTCTTTTTCATTGCAATACGGTGAGTCGATCATTTGCTTATTTGTTCCCAAACCAGAAAATTAAAAATTAACATTGTGGTCTCAAAACCGAAACAGAAAATGAAAACAACAAATTTACATTCCATTTCTTCATAACTGCTTCATTTTCACTTGCATTTTACGATTGACGTGGTGCGCTATCAATTATTTTTCCAGCATACGGGTCATCTCGCCCCGAATTTTTACTACCATTTCAAGCGGTGATTTGTTTTTTTATTGTGACAGCTTCCTAAATCTTTTCATATCATGTCTGATTGGTAATTTACACATTTAATAAAAACTATATAAACTGATTATATGTGAATTTAATGTCAAATCTGAAATTTTTTAAGTCCACAAAGATGAAGGAGCTTTTAGCCGATTCAATCATTGGCATTTTAAGATTGAGAAATTTCCAGCGAAGAGAGTTTAGTGTAGAAAAAATACGGAAGACTTCTTTGCAGAAGAGAGTGCTTCAAGAAGTATATGAACTCACTGATTTTCCATCAACCAACACAAGAGAGGAACTGGCTCTGCTGCTTGGTCTGCCACATAGATCCATTCAAGTCTGGTTTCAGAACAAGAGACAAAAGAACCGCAAAATGCCATGTATTATAGACAAAGTGACTCTTGATAACAAGGAAAACGACCACAGATCAGAGCAGAGCGTAGAAATTGACTCTGTTGCGATGTTAGACTCCTATGAGATTCCCACATTTAAGCTTATAGAAATAATAGAATTCTGCCAGGAAGAAGAGAAGCAGAAAAACTTTATGTTCTTCACTTTTAAATAAAATTTATTGATGTCCGTGGTTTGAACAACCATGCTTTGTGACAAAATAATGTAATTAGCCGTTTTCAAGCCGGAAACTCTGTAAGAATGTTCTTGTATCATCTGAAAGCACTTGGCTATTGCGCTATAATCTATCTTAAGTTGAGTAAATCGGAAAGTATGACAATAAAATGAGAAAAATACCCGCGAATATATCTGATAGTGCGTGAATGACATAAAGCTAGCCTCGCCATTTATCATCCCTATCAGGATTTCACACATTCAACAGACATGTCAAAATGCATTTTCTCCCACAATTTGATTCGGAACTACTGCTTAGATTATACTAGGGTGTAAGAACGCTTTTGTCCGATAAATTACGCCCATGGCGGGATTTCTTGGTGCACACCTAAGTAATATGACACGCATTTAAACACTAAGTCATTCCAAACAATCTTATTTTGTTCCCTTATCTGCAGCGTAATTTCATTAGGATATTTCAAGGGTGAATGCTAGCATTAGTGCTGAGTTGAAGCTTAAAAACATTTTTTGGCATGTTTTACGCAATCAGCGATGCAATCGTAACATTGCGTCACAACTCATTCAAAATATCGCAATATTTCCATTTGAAGCCTTGATAAGACACTCGATGATAAACTTGTCATAAACTTTGGGTAATTCTAAAAGAAAAATTTACTCGAAAACAAAAGCAAAATTTTTTGTTTTTATTTGCCCTTTATGTCCATGTCCGAATGCATCACATTGATTTTTACGCGTTGATAAATTATTTTACCACAATGCTATACGTAACCAGAGCATGCCACGAACGCGGTGTGCATCACATGAAATATTGTGGCATGGTGTTGGCTTGGTCGGGCATGCTGGTCTGCAATGTTTGATTATTTTTATCACAAAATTGCTCGGACGCCCCCTTCCGGCGATGGCGTGACAAGGAAACGGCAGCGGTCACCATTACAATACCAAAAATAGATCTAAAAAGGTTTAATGGCGCACAACTGTCTGGAAGGCATTTGTTTAACTCATATTTTAAACTGCGAACAGGTTATACCGATCAGTTAAGCAGTGCTTCAATATTTTACAAGGGGAAGGTGATTGATCTTCTGAGAAGGAATCGTATTTTATTTTACAGGATACCGCCTCTGTACATAGTAGGGTTTGTAACGGTGAGGGAAGAATGCAAAAATAAAGCAAGTAAAGCAATAATTGTGTAAGAGAAGAATGAATGCATCATAGGCTTATCATAAGTTTCGGCGGCAGCTCTCCTAGATCAGAAATGCTTTACTGTAAGACTTTAAAATACGTAAACTATCACAGTGCGTACCGATGGCTTAGCACATGAGTAATTGATGTTTAATACGATTTATGAATCCTTAACAACACAAGGACACGTACGGGTTAAAAAAAAGACGCGATTTCGCGGTAGAATTTTTGTTAAAATACATTTTTGAGTACCACCCCTCCGCATGCTGAAACACCGAATTTTAAACGGGAAGAAAGTGTACACGCTAGATCAGAAAGAGACAGATTCACATCCTGCAAGATTTTCTCCTATCGATAGCTTTTCAGAAGAGCGTGTTAGATTGAAGATCAAATATGGTATGCCTCCTTTTGAAGAACGGGACGGCGTAGAAGAATAAGGAGGCGTGGTGATTTGTGTATGGTAAGCTCGGTTTAGCATGCATGATGTCAAACGTAGGTACAATTTTAGGTTGCTTGGTCTCACATTTGATGAAATAAATATTTTCAATAAAATTATTTGTTTATTCTCATGCAGCAGCAAATACGAGTAAATAGTAAATTTACTTGCGTACCTCGATCATTCCTCGCTAAGGATAGATGAAAACGAAGTATTCGAACGATGTTGAACAGCTTTCATAAAATAAGAAAATAGCATGTAAAACTGTCCCAGCAATGTAAACGAGTGGTTCAAATGAAGTATACGTACAAATACTAGGTTTACCTGCTATTTTAGCAGATGAGTTTATAGGATGTTGATCCCTCTTAATTTACCAGGGAAACCTTCAATGCCACCGCTATGTGGTATCCAAAATGAACATCCTTGCACAGCACAAAGGCATTCCTGTGGCATAGCAGGGATAAAACAGGGAAAGTCCGTTTTGTACACGGAATAATTTTCAATGTGTGCAGCTGTGATTATCTGCTCTGCGCTTTTAATCTCGGATTACAAGTAAAATACTCAGATTACTTCTCACACATACCGAACCATTGCACGGTTCGAGAATGCATTGCGGTTTTTTTGTTAATCTTTATCTTTTTTGTTAGCTTACTTCCATTTGTACTCTCGTATTGCCGGTTTCTTCAGTTCTTGGTCAGAAACAACCTATCGGTCCATTTGCTCATCTCTATACGACTAGCAAATATTTTTGGTTGCAAAACACAGGGAAAGCAGCGTTGCACCCAATCCCGTTTTTCTGTAAATCGATTTTATAGCGAAATAAGGCGGACACCCTTTCGGTGACACATGGATGTTTTACGATCGCTGCTCACAGACGGTTACGTGATATCCGACAAGAAGATAATATCTAACAATAGGATAATCGACAACAAGTACATAGAGATAGGACAAAGCACCTATACACTCCTGCAAGTTCTGTTTTATATGCAGCACGAGACGAGCCCGTTCGAGACATATGCCAAGCTTGCCATGGAGAATGATATACCGGCGGTAGACAGCAAATTGATGTACTACCTGTCAGAGAGCGTACATCCCCTCGAGAAGTACAACAAGAACAAGTTTGATCTGCGATACGATTTCAGGTTCATTTTAAACCATGTGGTACGTAAGGAGTATGTGATCCTTGTGCCTCCCTCCTATGCATCAAAGATAAACATTTTTAACTGTGTTGGCGTGTTCACAGCGGGCACATTCAAAAACCCGCCACTGGACACCTCAACTATACTCGTGAATGAGCGCAGGCTGAAGAGAAAAATGGAGAAATGCACAGCCGAATTTATATTTCTGGTCAAATGGCACAACGCGATAAATGCAGACGTAGTTGCTGTGTTTCTGGATGGAAGTGAGTGGCAAATTAACTCGCTGCTCGACATGTACAGGGACAAGTACGAAGAGACAGGTACAAACGATAACTTTGGTGTTAATCAACCAGATGCGTTCTTCAGCAGGCATCGTAGATGGTCCTGTCCGGTTTACCTCGTGCACACGGCTGACCAGCGGATCTGCAACACCAATTACGAGTATGAAGATGTGCTTGTTGGAAACGAAACGAAGAATTTGAGGCTGATGGATAGAATTTGGGGAGATATCGAGAATTATTTGAAACGCTCATCGTTTTAAATAAAAAATAAATTTACTGTGATCTTGGCATCTTTTCGGCGATATTTGTGGTTAACAGAGGTAATCGCACGGTTTTGTTGCTGGACATTCTGTCGGTGAACGAGGAGGTGCTGTGAAGACCTGCATCTTCTCATTTGAACGGCTATCGCATGCACTTTATTCTGTACATGGACCAACCAATGATAACACGAACGCGCTGACCACATAAATACCATGCAGAAAGCTGTATCACCTCACAAAATGCCGTAGCGAGGCCCTCAATTCATGGTTTTACTTCATCTCCTCGTTGAAAATGGTCTAAGAATATCTTACATGTGATTTTGGACTCTTCACCAAAAGCATGTTTAGTTAATTTTACACCATTTTCTGGTCTGCTGGGACAAATGCTATTATTTTGAGCTCTTTCTTTACCTTCATGTGCACTTTTCGTTGGTCGGTTGCAGTCTTGCAAACCCGTCTCATCCAAAGAGCAAATCCTATTCTGCAAAGGCGACGGCATTTTCAGTGTTTTTCTACGGTCCTTTTTGGTTTTGATTCAAAAGCCTTTAACTTCTTAAAAAATTCTTCTTTAATCTCCTTTTCCTGCTCTGTCCAGCTTTCGAGGAGTCTTTTGTAGATTTCTGACATTTCTACCTCCGGATCTCTGCTTTCGCTGCAGTTCAGCTCGGCCTTAAACTTTTCAAGCACACCGCTCTCACTAACACACGCTTCGTATTCCTTTAATATGGCGCTCTGCCCTTTGGACAGACACATGCCCTGCACCTTCAGGTTGTTTTCAGTGCAAAACTCCAGGTTAGCAATGAATTGCCGCTTGATGATAGCAAGAATATTAAGAGCAGTCTGCAAATCGTTTTTCGATTCGAATATCAAAAAATAGAAGGGAAGAAAGTCGTTTTCTATCTGAAACACCCGTATTTGCGTAGTTTTGGTGATGCGCTTGAGAAAATCCACAAAATTTGTCCTGTGCTCTTGGAATGGGTTGTTTATGTAAAGAAGAAAGGACATGGGATAAAAATTATGGTGGGTCTTGAAAGTAATAACATAACGATTGATGTGTACCGCAACACAGTGTGATATTAAAATGAAAGCAGCAACACGGTGCGATATTAAAATGAAAGCAGCAACACGGTGCGATATTAAAATGGAAGCAGCAACACGGTGCGATATTAAAATGAAAGCAGCAACACGGTGCGATATTAAAATGAAAGCAGCAACACGGTGCGATATTAAAATGAAAGCAGCAACACGGTGCGTAGATACCGTTTCATATGGCGAAAGGAAATAACTTCAATACACGAGCACGGCTGGTACTTTTAACTAAATACGCTTTTCAAGCGTTGCGGCATGAGAAGACATACAAACGTACTCTTGGTAAAAAGATTGTGACTCAGAAAAAATATGGGCGGCGCTCCGTTCTGTGATCAGGGGATCATAATTTGGTGGCGATCTCCTTTTCCGCAATTTATCAAAAGTTCCCACAACGCTGAAACAGCCCAGGCGCAAAATACAAAACGTCTATAATTTAATGTTTCCTGTCCTTCAGCCTTGTGATAATAGCCAAATACGGCGTGTCATCACATGCCTCAACAAATTTAAAGCTGAACGGAAGGGATACCTCCTCACCTGAAACTCGCAGAAAAGGTTCGTTCTTCCGGACCAGGCCACTCCGTTTCAAAAACTCGTAGTTCTTGTCTTTAGTGATCAGCACATGGATGTTATTTGGGCACGAGTATGTGATCAGGCGAGGATACGCGGTTCTTTCAAATTTGCGGAGCGGGCCCTTGTCCTGTATGCATTCGTATTGCACTATATCGTTTTTGTCTAGCATGTGAACGGTGATGAAAATTGTTTAAATATATGTACAGAACATCGATTGGTCATGAAAAAAGATTCCGTGACCGAGAATCGAACTCGGGCCTACGGTGTGAGAGACCGTAATCCTAACCACTGGACCATCACGGATTGAGGTGTGCATTTATCGATCTACAAGAATAGTAAAGCAGCACATTGGGCACATGTGTAGACCATGCGGTAATGTTTCCGCATAAGAATCGAGAATGGCCAAAACTCGCACTATGTGCTGCTACAATATGTGTCAAAATAGTTTTAGACCAAATCCTGGACAAATCGCACGCCAGACCTAAAAGATTACACAAATCATAAGCAACACTTTACTTCTAAAATATGTCTAGCATGCCTTCAATAAAGTATATGGCCTTTCCGACGGCTGCAGCACCACTCAATTCGTAGTCACTGACCTTCATACGAATGTCTGTATCCTCAAACCTATCCTCTCCCCGTTGTTTGGCACTCACGTACAAAACCACATTATCTGCCGCAAAATGCTCGTTGCAAATTCTTTCTCCCTCGTGTGACATGCCTATTTTAACTGCTCCAGGCGGAAAGTCCATTTTGCTCTTTATTACACGCATGAGCGTCTTATCCTCACTTTTTATCCTCAACTTGCGTAGCACATCCCTCATCAGTCCCATAAACCTTGTCATCGTCCGTGGTATTCGTGTTCCCTCGTTTATTTCTACCAAAATGTTGTTAACCGTTTTGATGTAAACTTTGCATTTGTTGGCCTTGTATAAAGGCGAATCTATGATAGTAAGAAGAATATGATGCGTGATGTCTGGGCGAGCCGGTGCTGATGGCCTGCTCTGGGTTATTCTGTGTTTTTCTGTGCCTGCGAATGGCGCTTCCTGAATGACAAAAAATATTTTCTTGGTCATTTGGGCAGGGATCGAGAAAATGGATGAGATTTTATGTGGTGCAACTCGCGTTCTGCTCTGGATAAGCCCAAAATACCACGCAAACATGCCAAACAAACGTTAAAGCCTGCATACACAGCCCAGACAGCTTGCATAGGAGAGCATTCAGCCTGCAAGTCGCATCAAGTGCCAACAATACAAAGCATTATGTACCGTACTGTGATATCAGATCAGTTCTGTGATAAAACAGCAAGGTTTACCATCTCATTCTCGTAGCACCTGTTTTTATGACATGATGTCTTAAATGAGCAAAGACTAAATAATAATCTACGACAAGACAGGATGGGCATTAGCATGCCAGGAAGGAAGCACTAATGTGTAATATGAACATTAATTTATTGGGCATTCTTTTTCTCGAAACATTGTGATTTAGGGAATGGTCAAATTTCTGGATCAACTCACCACCAATACACGAATGAATCACGGAGTAAATAAATCTGATCAGTTGATCAATATGGTTAATTATGATCAATTTTTATCGCAGTTTTCGTGATTAAATATCACGGCATGCCCAGGTAAATCCCGCGGTAATGGGCCGTACCGATAAATGACCATTTTTAGCTCACAACATGGTACCATTTGAAATACTTAAGAAGCTAAAAGCACATCAATCTGCTATATTTGTTCAAATCGTAGAACGTTTAGTGCATTGCAAAGGGTGGTGCCACATTTCAGGTTATAGGATAAAGATGTGCGGAATTATCTTACTGTTCAAGCCCACACCTATCATATTGTGATAGTTGTGGGCTTGTTGCTGAGTTATTCGTAAAAAGAATGTTCACTGAACGGAAATGGCTTTTACCGTAAATTATTTGAACAAGAACAAGGTTTGTGGAAATTCGTGGATAGTGAACACCGCCTGCTGCAGAAGTGTTAGTCTTAAGTACAACTTATCAAACGTACTGCCCTACATCAACGGGAATGTTGGCAAGCATATAACATCGCAGTTTCTGTATGCAGACCTGCATACGAACAATGCGTTCAACACAGCACGTAAGTTACTTATAACAAGAAATAAACTAACAACACCTAAATTATTTCTTTTTACGACGCTCCATTGCGAACAACGCATTTGTTACCATTCCGTACGAATTTGCATTTTACCGCAAAAGCGCAGTTGTAAGGATGCTCGTCCAGTTTTTTATTTCCCTCTCTACATAGCGGCACGTCTGTCATTATTCGATGATAGGCGTAATTAAAAAACATTTATGGTAATTTTTAATTAAACACTGATATTGATAGATTGCATTTCTTTATTGGATAGTTGGCATATTTGCAGCATACTATCGATTAAGCTGTGCAAAAAGTAAAAAGGGGGCACATACCTGAAGTATGCTGTACTTGGCATAAAATACATCAAAAACGTGCTGTTGCTGTTTATCTAGGTCTTTTATTAGAATTTAAAATAGGAGTTTACTCCGCAGTAATTCTGCCAGTCGGTCCTATCTCTTCCACCATCCTCGCCCTCCTCATTATCGCGGTGATTGGGAAGACCAAAAAATGCCTCAAGGCTCTCGTTATAAGGATTCAAGTCTCCATTAAAAATAATCGTTTTGTGTGCTCTTTTTTTCTTGTCGTCTGATATACGGATATCCTCCAAGAACGGGCTTCTCTTCCGGTTGAGACAGTTGTTTGTGTGTCCGTAGCCGCGTCGTATGCGCGATGCCGTTCTGATTGACCTGTCTGACTTGTCAAGAATAGCCTCTGCCTCCTTGAGATCGATCGACCAGTACGAGCCTTTTCCGGGCGTGCCCTTAACCTTAGGTTCCTTGTAGAAGGCCTTGTTGAGCGATAAATTGTGGCGTATGCTGTTCTGCCACCCCTGCTTGTGCATTGTGTACTCAGGATAGTTTGTAGAGATAAAATGGTATATTTCCTTGAGTGTTAGTCTATTATTTGCGCTGTTGAGAAGCGCCTGGGATATCAGTGCAGCATAGGAAATATGCTTCTTTCTTCCCGTGCGTTTGCCGGTGTCAATGTTTTTAGATGTAGACATTCTATTTTGCGCAACCCTCGTCTTTTTATACATTAAAATAAAACAAATGTGTTTAATCTGATCAATCTATCATTCTTCTGAATCATATAAACAAACAATAAGGGCGGTACCTCCGCTTAGAACGTGCTTTTGGAATGCAGCAGGCGTGTGAAAAGCAGATGTCCTTGTTTATACCCGTTTTAGCCTATTTTACTGCAAAATTTAGCGTGATATATTCCAAAAACAGCAGCATGTTCCTCATTTTGATACAGTTAACTGTAATATCTGTGATATGCATCCGAGTTTCAAACAGCTCAAAACGCGAAATCTTCCGTTCGTTCCCGTTTCAATTCTGATACCCGTCACCGTACCTCGGCATGGACAGTTTATGTCCAGGCACTGCCGTGCCTGCACGTTTTTGTAGAGCATTCAGCTCTCTTTTCAGAACTGGGCTGTCGCCATTGTTTGAAATTTCATCGAAACGGGGCGGTCTAAAAGAAATATTTTTTGTCCTTCCAAAAAATACGCTCTATCAACCATCAATCCTTCTACCGTTTATCCGCCAATTACCAACGCAGAATTGTTGAAAGATAAATAGCGCATCGCACACATCAAAAATTAACGGTGTTTGAAAGTGCTTCAACGAATAGAACGGTTAAAGCATTTAAAACGGTCCTGCTATGCAGTGGATGCACTCCATCCAGATCTCACGTACATTTGCTGTCTATACACGTTTTATCCGGTGTAACACCCATTTATCATTTCATGTCCCGCAATGATAGGACATCAGCCACTATCTCTGAACCACGCACAGTACGCTTTAACCGCCATGCCAGAATTGCGATATATGTGTACGAAAGTGGTGGAAGATAAATAGAGGCTAAAAAGATGCGGACAACAGTTAAATATCTTTTGGATAAACGGTGATTTGATATGGTTCCAAATTATGGTACTTCATCGTGGATTGCCTGCGCAAATGGTAAAAATGTGATTGTTTATGTTTTATACGTCATATTTTAATGTATGACTTTTTCTTGATTTGGAAAGTGGAACGATAAAATGTCTTTCAGGAACAAAAATAATGTAAAAACGAATAATTATGGGTGTTTTGGTCGGCCGATTTTGCTCACCAAGCTTTTTTCACTAAAAGTTCATTTGCACGATTATTTTTGTTTACTGAGCATTTCGGGTGCGCTGGGTCTATGAACTGTTGCCAATCTTTATCATCTGGCGAAGATATTACCATTTTTGTGACTGTGAGTAGCACAGAAAAATTATGTAATACGTTGTTAATACATGGCTGAAATACGAGCTCACGATGAGAATGAAACACATATCATGGTCTTTTGAGGAAACATGTATTAATGGGATGCTTTATGGGCAGCACCTACCGTATTCTAGCAAGGAGGCTCTTCACTACAACTACGATGTGTTTTCAAACGGATGTGGCAGTGCCATACGAAGAGTTCTTCCTCCCATGACGAATAAAAATTATTTTATACGCCGTAATTAGCAATTTGTGTAATTCGAGCGTGTCACATGTTGCATGCCCTGAGCTACGTGTGAAAATACGGTATCATTTTGTGAAGAAGCGTTTACAGCTCATATTCAAAATATGTTCTGGATACAGCGCAGATATCTCCTCTGTCTCTGCACTGAGCAGCGTGCTGTCCTGTCCAAAAGAAATCAACAAATATTTTCATGGTACTTTTTATTTAACCTACGATATAAGAACCGCAACTTGCTTTCTAACTTGTTTTTTCTTTCTTCTCTATCTTATAGTCACTTGCAAGTTTTTCTACTGTTATTCCGTTCTTCGCTCCCTCTCCCTCCTCAAACGCAGCACCAAAATTCATATTTTTAGGAAACTCAATCATACCCTCCTTGATCTGAGACGCATATTTGGTTTTAGAAACCGCATCGACAATGTTCTTGGCATTTTTCGTCTTTCCAGTCTCGTATTTGAGCTTGTCATCAAGTTCTATAGTATGTATTTTCTTTTCCTTTTCCTTACCGGCTTTCTCCAAATTTGTTTTTATTGCCTTCTTCAGGTCATCCACACTAATACTAGCCTTTTCCGCAGCATCATCTCCTCCCGCTTCTTCTTGGGTGTTCTCCTCTCCGCTCTCAGCTGGCGGCTTCGACTTAGCACCACCTCCGTCTGTACCGCCAACAAAGATGATAACCCGCCGCGGATGCTTTTCAAAGAAGCTTGTGCTTAACTCTTCAGCACTTGCAGCGGAGAACTTCTTCACCGCATCGTCCATAGAACCCAGGACGAGCACTCTTTCTGTTCTGAACCAGTATTGCAAGAATATGCACACGAGTATGACAAGAAACAGGAGAACATTTACTATCAGGCCGATAAGCCCTTTGAGCAGGAATGTCACCACGGCTGTTCCGATGATACCGGCCACTATCACCAGGGCCCACCACCATGCCCAGAATATGTACGTGTCGGTCATCATGAAGAACATAACCAGTACAAACACGGCATACAGCATGAAGGATAAGCCCAAGGCCACAAAACCTATAAGACGGCTAGTTTTTTTGGTGTTTTCGTCGTCGTTCATTTACAACACGGGAGAAATTATCTCATTAAATACTTTTCAGATGCACCGTAATGACCAATAACCAATTTTAAGTATTATTGAATCAGAATCTACTGCTCCTTTTAATTAACAGCATTCCAATTAGCTTATAGGGGAAGAAAAGTAATTAATTAATCATTGTGATCTGTGATATTGTGAGATGCAAATCATTAGATACGCGATTTTATTCCATATTAGTAGATATGGAGATAACAACGGTCGGTCAGACACCGAATGATTGTTTGATGCGTTGCTGATAATATGTTAGAAAGCGGTGTTATGACCGCTGGGGAGCGTGTGAAAACTGAAAGCAGAGCAGATCAATAACATATTTTAGTACAACACGCAATAATCCTCTCCTATTCTTGGTGCAAAAATGATTTTTTAGGAATCAGAGCCAATAGAATACCACTAAAGCAATTCACTGATGCCAATTCCGTGCAATGCATTGTTCTTTGATTCGTTTGCGCAGGTGTAAGCATTTTCTGCCCGTGCAATGGCACGATGAAATAGCAATAAATTCGTGTATTTTCTTCTTTGCTACTGTTCCATGTCCTATAGTACGCAACAATCTCACCCTCTGTTGAATGCTCAATTTCTAATCATATATGGTGGCTTAATTTATGGTATCTACGATTTGAATGAAATTTGGCATCTCAAAAGGGTGGTTGAACGAGTTGCTCGTGACTCACACGCTCAAATATGCAAAACGTACTGTGATGTAAAAGGATGATTCCATGGCACGTACGTGCTAGTTTTACATGTGTAATTGGCAAAATGGGTGCAAGTGCTTATCTGGCGGACAGTTCCTCTTCATCTGTGGTGCGAATGCTCGCCACAAGAAATAAACACAACTTCCTGCTCAGCAGATAATTCCTGCTTTTCAAGCACTTTTAACAGAGCAGACACGGATGGCGCTTTTCTAAAAACTAGCAATTTAAGCTGACACACCGACAAAGAGCACCGGCATGATTAGCAGTGCTGAACACAGAGAACATTCTGCAGAACAGTTTAACATTACCGATCTCCGATTGGTAATCGTAGGGGCTTCTTCAGCATATCAATGCTTTTTACGGTGCGCTATCTATCATTTCAACATGATCATGATTTAAACGATTGATCGATTATCAAATTCGATGGCTCACCGTGATATTACTTATCACGTCCATTTACCATGAAAGGGTGTCATCAAGCGTACCATAACGGTACAAAAATGTATTTGCCATCCTTACTCGCTTTATTATGCCTTTGTAAACGAGGACATTGCGTTACAAATGGGACTGTGAATGGATTCACACACTTTTTCCGTAAAGTGGAATAACACGTAGAAGGAAATTTAATCACAATTTGGACGGGGTGCGTTGTTTGAATGGCGCATTCTGGTTAATACGCGATAATGCATGCCATTTTATGTTCTCGCCACCAATCAAGAGTGTTCAAACCAATCGATCATGAAAGGAGCATCTCCGTATTCCTTAGCGGTGATCCATCGAACAACGTTGATAAACGCAGAGATGATTCGATCTACTTGCACAGAACTGTGCTTGTCCCTTGTAAAGCAATGTTTTCACTCGTAGTGCCGATCACTGATGACTAAAAAAGGGGAAAGAATCAGATGCGAACAAATTGTGGTTGGCATTGATCTTACAGCACGGACGCATGTCATGCGCACCAAATATTCTGCCTGTGCAATGGCAACGTGTTAAATCACACCACACGTAAAACCTTGCATTGAACGGGCCAGTCTTTTCGGCCGCACGTGCGATTTTGAACAGCAAACAGTTTAAAAAAGAGGTGTGGGATGTTTAGACAGAAGTAACACGTCCACATTCCCTGCCCGCCCACCAGACAGGATATGAACGCCTCGTCAAGCAACTGAGCGTACCATCGTTTAATTACACCATCTAAATGCAACGTATTCGTGTTATATGCCGGTCTCAGCTTACACAATAAATGTTTTCCATCACATCTCTTTCATCTCCACCCAAGAACTCAACGACCCAGCATATATTTTTAATTTCCTGTTCCTTCAATTTGAGATAGCAGTACACGCACGACAAGTCGTTAAAGACCGAAAACGACCGGTAATACACTTTGAGAACGTAAAACTGCAGTCCGTTCAGCAAATCCTTTGCCACGAGTGTCTCTCGGTACGCCGTCTTACCGATAATTGCCTTCAGATCATCAATCGTGTTGCATTCTGCCAAGCTGTGGATTGACCGGGTATCAAGATCATTCACATCCGGGAAAAGTTTCTTTCGGTTGTCGGCCGTGATATTCGTGTGCATGGTGTTCAGCACTATTTCTATGATTTGAATGCTGCCCATCACCTCAAGCACGCTTTTCATGAATCCCATATCACCGTTCACTTGGCTGTAGAAATCCTCGATGTGGTATTTCATGAGCATTCTCTTGATTATCTGGAAGTTGTTCTTTTCAATGTTGTTCTCAACGTTTATCTTGTCGAAGTAGCGGCTCAGGAAGGTCTCATCGATGACGAACTTCTTCACTTCCCGCATATCGTTGCTGAACTTGAGTGCATTCAGTTCTACAAAGAAGCCCAGCTCCTCTTCCGGCTCCTCCGGATTTGACATCCTGTATATAAACGACTCTATCTTGTAGCTTTCAAGGAAAAACGTGAGCAAAACCTTCAAGCACCCATCACTCCTCCGATATATCTCGTTGAACTCGTGTTTAAAGGCCCTGTCCAGCGATAATATCAGATTCATCTTGCTCTTCTCCATGCTGTCCGACAGGTACTTGCTGTACGTCGTGCCCTGCAGCTTGACAATCACGTCGTCTATGTTATCGCTCTGCAATAACGCTTTGTATTCCGACGATTTGAGGATGCGCGACACTCTGCCATGCACCTCCGAGAGGATGTAGCCGTGGTCGTCGTTTTCTTTGTATTCGTTTTGCATTCCAAGGGTAAGCAAAAATTGGTTTATAGATCGGTTGGCAGCGCATCAAGCAAAGAACATGGTCCGAGCGTTAGCTTAACGCTTCTTCAAGCCATAAATTGTGTATGAAGGGCAAGAAACTGTGCCTCACACCGCTATTTCTTCGTTTCATTCGAGCGGCTGGCCAAGGAACCCTACGTTAAGGTAAATTGTTTGTGTGAGGAAATAAAAATAATTTGCAAACAAATTGATAAGGTGGTAATTTATGTTTACTTCTGCTCAGCACACGGTTTTTGCTACCAAAATGCGAGGCATTCCCTGAAAAGAGAATTAAACTATTTTTGTTTACCAAAAAGTTGTTCATTCGTTTCTAAATGCAATTACGTTACTGCCATATTCACAGAACAATGTTTAACACGATTTGATCGGGTAGCGTGCGTATAAAGCAGAAGGACCCCTGTCACCAGCATGTGTTCATTTTATGCGCAATTTGAGTTAAATTCCTATAAAAACTAAATTTGCCCGTTACCTTGGTTGCTCCTATCTGCACACATCCCTGTCCTTTGAATGAGCACTTTATAACATACTCATCATTGGTACCTCCCTGTCCTTTGAATGAGCACTTCATAACATACTCATCATTGGTACCTCCCTGTCCTTTGAATGAGCACTTCCTCTTTTTACCTATCGAAGCGTAGGTGCAACTGCCGTATCAAGCAAATTTACCCTTTGTCATCCATCACTACGTTGCTTTTCGTTCTTTTTTTGGGTGTTCTGATTTTCAGGACATCTCCATCTTTTTCGCCGCTAGCACGGCACATTACCACACCTAACGGACACACATCATTGAACATCCCGCTACGCCACTCGCTGCACGGTCACAGCTATCGTTCTCCGATGCACGCTCATTTAACCGTTCGCTTTTTTTACCCCATCACATGCAGACCGCTCTTCACACCAAGACCAAGATTCTCCAGGCAATCCTACAAATACGATCTTATCCTTTCACTTCCCACGATCTCATCGCTATCAAACAGAAAGTGCACCGCATATCCTTAAAGGAGCTTACGGTTCGGCACATAAAACATATTTTTCTTGAATTCGTGCGTGTCAGGAAATTTAGAAATTCTGAGATGCAGTTCGTGCTGGAAGAGCTTTTAAACGTGGTAGGTCTGTTTGACGAGCTGGATGTTGTTGGTGAATGCGTGATAGAACTGTTGTATGAGAATGACAGGCATGTTTATGATGTGTTGAGGGCACATTTTGCTGTTTTGTATGAAATAATGGAGCGGTACGGCGAAAACGTGGAGGATAGCGTTGTACAACGCTTTAGTGAGGGCATGGACGGACTGGGCGTACAGGTAAGGAGCGCTGTGGATGATACCACCAATGTTTCGGGTGGTAGCGCTGATCATGGGCGGTTGAACCGAGCGCAGCCCTGCCTGTCGCACAGGACGGGAAAGAAAATCTTCTATGAGCTGTTCATCGCGCTTTCGCACTTCAAGAATAAGCAGCTTGTGTTTTTTCTCAGGCCAAAGTTTGTTTCCCTTGTGGGCAAAAAGCCTCTGAAACAGCTTTATCTGCAGCACAAGATGTACGTGGTCGTACCGGAGTGTCTCAATTTGGAGGTTCCGACGGAAAGAGCGCTTTTTGCACTTAATCACAAGGACCTTGCATCTTTTGTGTATGCTACGGTGTTTGATCCGTACCTGTTCCAGATCAATCCTGCCCAGGACATTTTCTATGAGAGCGTTTTCTTTCTGTTCCTGTATTTTGACTGCGAGCCGATGATGGAAGACTTGGGGATGCAAATGTTTGGAAGGATGGTTGGTGAAAATGAAATTGTGGGCATGGTTGAGCATGTGGAACAGGAGGAGAAGTGCGGCGAAAACGCGTCCTCACACATCAAGCACTGCTGTGAAAGACTTATGAGGTACGATGCACGTGCCAAAGACGTGGTAAGACAGAAGTTCGCCCGTTTCAATGCAAGCGCAGATGTGCTAGACTTTGATAACAAGCACCTGATACTCCGCAGCTTTCCGCTCAACAAACGTTCAATCGGCAAGTTCCTCAGCAACAACTCGCCGGTGCTGAAAGAGTACCTTAAAACGTTTGATTTTGCTAATTTGGACCTTTTGGGCGCACTCAGAACGTTTCTCAAGAATTTTTATCTGCCGACGGAGAGCCAGGCAATCAACAAAATACTTAGCGCATTCAGTGAGAGGTACTATGAGTGCAATAAGGATGAGTTTGGAAGTGATGGAAAGGATCTGGATGATATTGTGTGTGGGGATGGCGCGGATGTAAAGTGTGTTAATGGGATTGTTGGGGATGGGGGTGCTGGCGGGGAAGAAAGCAACGAGGATGAGCTGACAGAGGGGGGAGGGAGTGAGGCGGAACATGACAGGAGAAATGGTGGTGTAGCAGACAGCAAAGGTAGAAGGACACGCAACAAAAAGCATGGTGACAAAAAGATGGAAGGTGGTAACGTGGGAAGGGATGCACAAAATGGAGAAAAGCCTGGTGTTTTGACCAATGAAGTGCAGGGCGTTTACGAAATTGCGGATCAAAAAAACATCGGGGATTTGATGAACAATAGCAAAATGCACGCTGCTAAGGACACGGCTAAAACGGGAACAAAGAGCACGGCATTTGATTTCGATAGCGTAGACATCCTCACATTTTGCATACTCTGCCTGAACACAGACCTGCACAACGTTGCGATCCGTGTAAAAACGCTGAAGCTCAGTTTCATAGACCGGGCAAGAAAGTGCAATCTGAGCTATTTTTTCACAGACAGGTATCTTTCGTACGTGTACGACAGCGTGAGGAGGGATCCTTTGGTGACAGATAGTCATTTCATACACAATCTGGAAACGTACCGTGCATACTATCAGATGATAAATCACAGTTCGTTTTGTACGATAGAGCGGATGAATGTGTGTCTGCCGTGTAAGAGGGCAATAATTCGGAATATGTGCGCACAAAGCCAGGAGAGAGTGTTTAAGATGGCACCTGACGATGTCATACGAATAATCAGGTTTGGTGGAGATGCCATGGCTATGATTGCGTACTGTGTATGGTACGGTGACAGGATCAGAAGAGAAAGGGTGGACAGCTTTTTCAGGATATTTTACGCTGGGTTGGAGATGATAGAGGCAGATGACAGCTGGGATGCAAGGAATTGGCAGGATGGGGAGAACCCGTACGTGTTTCTGAAATATCCTCTGACAATTTTGAACAAGTACAAGGGGAAAAACGAAAATTTCTTTTTCAAACGCAGTCGCGAGGCCGATAAGATGAAAACTACGCTGTATAAAGTGATAGGAAGCAGCAGAGATGCGGTGTTCCGCCATTTCATTGAGGAAAATGCTGCGTGCAACCTGAATGTTCTGGTGAGAAAAAACGTGTTTCGACTTGACATACTCGATGAGAATGTTCTGGGAATGGTGATAAGCGAGGAAACGTTGAATACTGCAAAAGAATTGGAAATGTACGACCTTTTCTAC
This sequence comes from Vavraia culicis subsp. floridensis, assembly GCF_000192795.1. Taxonomy (NCBI): domain Eukaryota; kingdom Fungi; phylum Microsporidia; family Pleistophoridae; genus Vavraia; species Vavraia culicis. The sequence continues at coordinate 165,491 of NW_007360605.1, read as the reverse complement.
CGCATGCTGAATTTGAGGGACTTTACGGATTACATTTTGAGGAATGATTGGATAGAGGTGGACAGGGTAGAGAGGAAATGGATCAACAAGGACGTGATAATAAGAAGAGAGGAGATCGGTGAGGACATGTTCTGTTACTTGAATGGAAATGTCAATTTGCTCGTTTATTTCGGGAAGTGCAAATCAGTTTTTAACCTGGAGTGGCTCGAGCACATTGTCAAGGACGGTCAGAAGTGCTATATGGAGAGAATTAATGTTAAGGATGACAGGCTGATGTTCATGGTTGGTGTCCTGGACTGTTTGATCAATTATGAGCGCTGCACAGGTGAGGACACGAACAACGGTGGTACAGAAGGGAAGAATGATGGCAATGACACGATGGTTAACAGCATTCCAATTTCGAATGCTGGGCCGGTCGCGGATGTCGAACAAAGGCATGATGCGGTCAATCCGTACGAGTATCTTATAAATCAGATGGCAAGCAGGCTTGATAAGGACGAAAGAACAGTTCTTGTGAAGAACATAAAGAAGATCATCGCGTTGCTTTCCCTTTCTCTCCCTCTGATCGTCAAAATTGTGAAACTGCCAGTGTCCGATGCCCTGGGCAAGGAGTTGGCAAAGGTCTTCATGAAGCGGATCAAGTACAAGAACGTGTGTGCGAGCGAATGCGAGCATAAGATTGATGTGGATGGAGTGGTCGAGTACATCCGGGCGAAGGGCTGGGAGAGTGTCGATAAAGAGGCGAGCGAATTAACAAGCGAAGCGACGAAAGTGTCGGTAGAAGACGTGGGCATGAGTAAGGGACAAAATGAGAACGAGCTTGATATTTGATTGTGTGTGAATAAAGACGATTTGTAACTTTGTTTTGGGACGGGTTGCTGCTCGTTATGATAAGAAATACTGGCAAATCTGCTTTTCTCTTCCGAGTAGACTCTTTTTCTGGATCTGTGTGAGCCTGTCGTATGTTTCCGTTGTGCAGGTTTACGTCTCACCATGCCTTGACTCAGGATTAAATTTGTTTCATACAACGATTTAAGCTGCCCGGCACCTCGAAACGAGCAAAGAATTTGGAAAAAGCGCCCCATGGACCGCATACATTCCTTAACACATCGGGATGTACTTCAAATCAGTCCTGTACTAAATATTTTTGTTTTGTTGCCCCTACAAGCGAAGAGAATGAGTTCGTTAGAAAAGGTCACAGAGCTATACGAAGACTATCGGACGGGAAAGAAGCTTACGAGTGCGGACATAGTGTACTTAAACAATGTTCTTGCCGACAAGCCTAACATGTACGTCCGTTCTCTGCTGACGGCGTTCATACGGCAGCTGGTATTGGACGGTGAAATTACCTTAACACCCGAGCTGATGCACCAGATCGTACAGGGTCTCAAGTTCAACGAGTACGTGAACGTTGATATGGCCATGGAGTACTCGTCGTATTACAACGATTTGCAGAACGTGATATTCGGCGTTTTCAGGGACAACATGAATTTGCCTTTTGTCAAGGCGGAAATGAACCGACTCGTTGAGAACGTGGCATTTGATAAGATGGGAGTGAATCTCATATTTGAGACGGACGTAACACCAAAGAACCATTTGTTGTGCGTGTTGAAGGATCTGAAGGAGGACGAGGAGCTGATTACTGCTTTTCATACCGGCAAGAATGAGATACAGCGAGAATATTTGTTGAAAATGTTCATGAGGCTCAAGCGGAAGATCCTTGAGAACAACTCACGGATCTACATGACGTGCGTGGCTGAGATTAACGAGATACTGCGGATGAGCGACCTAGATTTGATAAACGTAAAGTTTGAGCTCACAGAGAATCATCTTAAGTACCTGAACGCGTTATGTGTCGACGTTTCGAGTTCATTGCAGACGTATGCTATTCTGGAAAAGCATGGTATTATGGCCGATGCGTTCTATGCAATGGAACAAACGGTGGACACGGGCAAGATGATGCTGCCTGTCGATCTGCGCCTGATGAACCAGGTGCTCAAGATTTTGGCCAAGGCCACCAGAGCAGATAAATGTGCAGAAAACAAGAACATTGAGCTGATGGTGGGCGCACTGTTCTCAGTTCTTCCGAACGAAACGAAAGGCACGGTGTGCAGAATACTGGCCAACTACGATGAGAAGGACGATCGTAAGATCATAATTGGGAAACTTACCGAGAATATCGGCGCGTTGTACGATATTTATGGTCGGGAGGACGGTGGATATGAGTTTGTGACGGGATTCGTTTATTTTGTGAAGCGATGCGTGTGTGGGAACGGAGGAAGGAAAGGAGGTGAGGTGGCCGAAGATGAGATAAACGAAGACGAGGACGAAAGCGGTGGAGCGATGGCCGTGCGCAGCAGGGAAAAGAGCAAGTCTAAGGAAGAAAGCGCGGGCACTGCAGACCGGGAGGACAACTTCGAGTACAAAAATGTTGTTAAGAACGTGATTACGGACGATAGCACCAAAATTTTGAACACCAAGATCATCGATTTCATAATTTTTGTGATAAGGACGGAGAACACGGAGATAATACGCTCAGTGCTGCAGGTATTGCTGTACGTGGACGTGCGCTTTGTTTACGATAAGCTGCTCAGGCAGCAGAATTACATAAAGAAGGCGCTCATCAAGGACTACGTCGTTAACAACCTGTTGATCGGTATTTTCATGGACGTGGAGGTGCCCGAGCTGCGCGCATTTGATTATGGGCTGCTTGCGCGTATGATCACCGTTCCATGCGACGACTTTTTCAAGTTTTTTAAAAAATTTGACTTTGCCGTAATCGTCCTGTTCCTCAACGAGGATCTTCTCGAGCAGATAGGAAACAACAAGAAGGAAGGCTTTGCGTTTTTGCTCGACCACAGTGGTGAGATGAGCATTTGCCGTTTTGTGGAGCGCAATTTGAGTTTTCTTGTTTCGCTTGAGAATCGCGATGTGCTCGTGCTGGTGGACAGGGTGATGGACAAGATAAACGTTAAGGATGTGCATGTTGTGCTGCAGAACATGAAGATGCGCAGGTATGTGGGCGAGTACTACAACATCCTTGCGAAGAAGATGGTCTATGAGAACGACGGCAATATTGTGGACTTGAATGAAAGCATAGAACTGATGAACGAGAACACGCGCACGAGTTACTGCAGGCTTTTGAAGATAAAGATGGTCCTTGGTGATGATATCTCGAGGCACATAGTGCCGCTGCTCTCTTACAATTCGGCATGCATCGATGATCTGATTACGTTTTACTATGTGTGCACGGGCAAAGATGTAAAAAGCGTGAATACGCTGCTTTACAGGGCCTTTTCCAAAAAGGACAGCAGCCTGTTCATTCTGCACTACGATGAGGCCGACAACTTCACGCGATATGCGCTTTTCAACGCTCTGGAAGAGGAGTTGGATGATAGGGTGAAGAACATTGTTGTTAGGCAGATCGGTGACATCCTGGGACAGGAAAGGATTGATGCGCAGAGCGTTGAGCTGTTGAAGATGTGCATAGTTACGTTGTTGAGATGCAAAGACGTTGATGATGCGGTGATGATGTTTGATGAGTGTGTGATTGATGAGGTTAAGGATTTGGTGAGGATGCTGGTCAAGAAGAATTTGGTAGAGAGGGGCACATGCTACGTTAAGGGAGAGGAGGATGACGAGATGAAGTATTTGCTGGGTAGGATGCTGTGATGGCCCGTTCATCGGTGAGAGTGGCTGGCCGGGTGTAGTTCAATGGACTGGATGGGTCGGCAGGGCGAGCCATGCGGTTAAGGCGCATAACGCATTATGCAGGCTGTGTGGTAATTTAAGTGTTTTACCGACCGCTTCTTTGGTTGGTCGGCATCACGCGTCCTTTTTGTGGTGTTCCATTTTTCTGCCCGTTTTGGATAAATCGGTAGGTAAAGGGCATGAGAGAAGCGATGGGTGTGGTGGTGCTGAGGCGAATTCGTAATTTTTTACGGTTCGCTTTCAAAACGATGCACGTTGGTGTGGAGCGAATAAATTGATTGGTGTTACTCACAAAGGATTTTATTTAGCGTTGACGTGGGATGAAATGATTTTAACGGTTTTAGACGGGTCTGGCGGGTAATGCGGATTCTCCGTGGCCTGTGGTGTTTCTTCAGTTGGTTGAAAACCCTTAACGGGGAGTGACCGCGATTGAGCAGCACGCACTTGTGCGTATTCTGGTGCAGTATGCGAGAATTAACCGTGGAAGCGTTGTTGTGAAGGTGGGAAGAACAGCGATCCGATCACGGTGATATGATTTGGAAGAATCTACCGTGTGATACGCCTGGTGTATCACTGATTTTGTCTTTCATAGTGTGAGGCGCGTTCTTAAACACTTTTTCGCAGGAGTGTGCACCATGAACGCATGCACGAATCCGACCGTTTCATTGGTCTGGACCTCACCAAGTGATCAATTGCCCGAATTTTGAACGAATCAGAAGAAGTGCATGGTCTGAGAGCTGAGGAAATGTTATGATCACGATTCGTCTCATGTAATTATTACTTAGATCAGATCTTTTTGTTCGTCACAGAAGATCTAAAAGCTTTCGTTTCGTATTGCTCATCAACCAAATCTGAAGAGGATACGATGGCTCTGTTAGAAAATGAGTGACTGTTGTCACTGAGCATACACGTGCTGGAATGCTTAGATACATTTCTACCAACAGCACCGTGCAGAGTGAGCGGTCTGAACGCGCAGCAACGGGTCCTAACAAGACACGATTTTATGGTTTACCATTTCTGTGTTTCCTAGGATCTTTGAACTGTTTCTGTGATAAAATGTACCAACTCAGCGCCTTAGGAACGTTTTTCAGGTAAATTAGCTTTGCTGGTTCGCACGTGCTTTATATGCTCGTGCAAAGGATGATAACACGTAACATGTTCTTTCATCTTTGTGTTCACCAATTCTGCATTTGTTAAAGGATTTGTACCCCGCTTGAACGAAGAAAGTGCTCTAAAACGCAAGCAACACGAGAGGAACTCTCTCCCAAACCGGACAGAATTGCAGAAACGTGCCTTTTTGTACATTTGGTGAACTTAAAAAGAAGAACATGTCTTATAAATTTGGATGATTCGTTTGCTGCATCTTTAGACACGGGCTCAAGCAATTATTAAAAATATTTTGACCAGTCTTTAACTATGCTGTACTTATCGTGCTTCTACCACGAATTCGGTGTTATTGGTCTTTGTTTTTGAAGTGGGGCTTATTTGTTTAGAGCATCACCAAATCTGTGGCTGCGCATCTACCACAGGAGTACTCGCTCAACAAATATTTTTACAGGTAACACGCAGTGTTTTAGGATCTTCACAAGACACCATTTGAACAATGGGCAGATCAATTTCCACCTCGTGCACCATGCATTACGTGTTGACATGGCCCGATGAGAACATACCGTGCTGTTTCGTGGCCGTGGAACTGCTGCCGGCATGTTCCTTTAAATCAACTTATCTCAGCACACTTGTACTGCAACCATTGAATACGTCAATAGCCTGAATATTTAATTTTTCTTTAATTAAAAGAGCTGTTTGAAATATGTCAGTGTCTTGAACAACCACTCTTTCAACCGATTATACGACGTGATCACCTGCTGTGTCTCAGCATTTATCTTATTAAAATTATTGGCGTAGTCGTTTTGGTTCTTCTTATCCTTCGTAGACTTCATCTTCACAAGATCTAAAGACATCCTGGAAAGCAGATCCTTTAGTTTTACATGATCTTCCTTCAAGTACATCTTGGCTCGTTCCACATATACCTGTATCTTCCTGAGCTCGTCAGAGATCATTTCTTTCAGGCTTTCAAACACTTTCAGAATGTCGCGCATCGTCTTGTACAGCATGCACGGGTCTGGCATTAGACGCTGTCTGTTATCAAAGAAGTCCTTTATTCTGTCCCACGGCTCGGCAATGCCCTGGTACTCGAATATCCTCTTGATTTGGTCGCCCAGTTCCGGATTGCTCTGCATCAGCGAGTCTATGGGAGATTCCTTGGGAGATACAACCCTAGAAGTTGTCTTTACAACGCTCTTCATCACAGGAAATGATGCTATTACTTCTCGTGTTGGTAACGTAGTGGGCTGCTGGTTTGCCGGCCTGGGACACACCTGCACGAGACCATTCTGTGTATTAGTGTAGTAGCATCCTGTCTGCGGATCTGCTTGCGTGTACATTGGTGGATGCCCTTTGTTCGGATCGTACGTGTAAACAGGTGCTGCTTGTATATAAATTGATCGTAGAAGAATCAGAGTAACAAAGAACATGTATTATCATAATTGTGTTAAACTTTAAATGAGAAAACACTTAACACATGTTTTACCTTCAAGTAAAAACTGTTTCGGTCGTGATTGCGACGGTTGCTACTGAGCAACGCGTATGAGGATGGGACAACCAGCTTGTTAACAGAGTTTAAGAATAGTAATGAATGGATTGCTGTGTTCTTTGGGATTAAGACGATTTACGGTATTTTGCTGTAGCTTGTGGTCCTTACGGTAAAACAGGCATCACATCTATTAATTCGCATCATCATTAACTACTCGTCGTAAACCATGCGTAACACGTGCAATAAACGGTTTTCTACACTTCCTTTGCGTACAAACAGCTGTGATGAAACTGTTATTGTCGAATCAGGTATCAACCCACTTCAAATACCGAACTATTAATTGGTTATTTCCTGTCTCACGTGCGCAAATGATACCGCTGAGCCTGTAACACTAAAATAGTGTTTCATGGTGAGAAGTGGATAGTATGACGAGCAGTAGGTAAATTCATTATTTATTACATGACGGGAATTAATGACGAAATGATTAGACAGTGGACAAATAATTGTTCAAAATAATGATTGAGGATAGAACCATTCTATTTACTTGCATGTGGATTATCAGACGTGCGGGTCTGCTATCAAAGTATCACATTCACCATCTTTACCCGGTACCTAGGCCGAAGAGGCATTGCAAATCGCACATACCTAATCACAGTTCTATTAATTTACATTTCATTACCGGTGTACCGTTTTATTGCAGGAGGAGAGCAAACCTTTGCACCGCATTACATCCTTTTACACACCTCGCACCATGTAGCAGTTTGGAGTTAGCGAACAGGTAAAATAACACGCTCTCAACCATCTACTCATAGCAACAATTGCAGGACATACCAATAAATATAAAATATGGAATTACGGTAAAACATCTGCTAACAACGAAATTTTAAATGATATTCTCGTTGGTGTAGCTGAGATACAAAGTCGAACTGCAGATGAAATACAACTGCTGTAGAATGACGAGCAAGTGGTGGAAATGTTGCATCACACCATCTGCATATTGCGCTAATCCCATGAACTGTACAAAACAGTCATAAATAAACACATTTAGCGCGACTTATTGAATCATAGACGTGAACACAATCGCTCCCACGTTCTATCCGTTCATTGAATTCTGGTTCAATGGAACGGTACTAAATACATTAATCATGTCAATCCGATAGAAATAAAGTTTCAAAGCCGTTTTACATCAATTTGCAGGCTTTGTTTGAGTTTATTCGAACCAAAGGTAATTATTAATAACAGGCATAGGGGCTGCTCCAGTTTGTACGCCAGCATTACGTTTGATGCCTGCAGAGTTTTTCGCCCAAGTTCTTCAACATCGCACGTGGTGCAAAGCAGCACGGATTACTAGTGCTAAGAATCAAAACAGAGGTAGTATACAATGCAAAGACTTATCTCTAGCTGCAGGAATGAGAAAGATGTTTAGATTGGTGCCATATCAAATGCTTTACCTGCCATTTTCTATTTAAAGTACGGCTGTTTGTTTCGTACCAATTACTTCTTTTCATAGGGTCTAAACATCCATACCGTGAATTGCTCATAGATGAAAACGCTAATATCTAGCAATAAACGCCGTAGTTTCAACGATTCATAGATGTTAAACACTACATCGCGTTTATTATGGTGCAGTTGCGGTTTGCTGCTTCTTCAAATACTTCTAAAGCACGAATTGTGATTATTGAGCAAGAAATTAAAAAAATTGGAATACATCGAAGTATGCTGGAACGAGCTGTTGTGTTGTGGTAAAATAGTGCATGGCGTATTTTCAATTGCATGGAGATCCTACTTCCTGAATGGTAGATACTTTCCTAACAGCCACGTTTAACAGCACCAATACATCACTGTGTGATAAACAATAATTTAATTACACTTTTTTGTGAAACGCTCATATCCCGTATCGTGGCACTACCGGTTCAGAAGGCTTTTATCTAATTTTTTATATGCAATGAACAGTCGTGACAGAAAAACAGATCTATAAAGAACTCTATGTACTGTCTTCAGAACTAATACCATAGACCAAAGGCTAGGTCTGCGCTCGGTCCTAGCAGACTGGAAAAGCTTACCTGCTTGGGTAGTGTTGAATGTGTAGGCAGAGAAATAAATCTACGATAATAGGAACAATCAGAACATTCAACGTGACATGACATACAAAATACGTTCTTTAATGAAATATACGGCATTATTCCGAGCTTTTGAGTAACAAATGCACCTGTAAAATAAAAATAGAGTATTAGAACATGTGTTATGTTCAATTCCTTATAGATTCATCCAAATTACTATCACTCACATCATTTTCTTTCTTTTCTAGGAGTTCTTCTTTACATTTTGTGATGTTCAATATTCCGCACGATATGCATTTAAACTTTCGGTCAAAGAACTGGTTAGGGAAGACCAATCCATTGTGGGCAAAACACTTCTCGCAGATGAGAGCACACATTTGCTGTGGATTATCGCCGAGTATGATATCTGTTAGTTTGTCCGCCATGCTTCGTGTTGATATTATTGATTCGGTGCTGGTCGGTTTTTTTTTCGCCGATTTGTCATACTTTTGCACGATCTTCAATGTTTCTATGTAATCCACATCTCTTTTCAGCTGCTCTATCTGCTCAATCTGCGTTTTCTTCATCTTTTTCAGCAAATTTTCGTTATAATCTATAAATTTGGAGAAGACAAGGTACAAAGTCGTTTGAGTCAGGACAAACGATACAATGGGCAGCCCTAGAAATAGAAACGAAAATTCATAATAATGGAGAAGCACAGCAGTAAACGGCACGAGCAGCAAATAAATCACTCCAATTACAAATGAATAGTACGACTTCTGTTTTCTTAGGTGGTTTATCTTCTGCGACCGCTTTTCAATTCGTTCATCAAGGTTAAATAACTGTTCGCGTAACGACAGCTTTCGTGAAAATATGTTGCCCATAAGGGGTGCCGCGTAATTCAGGCATTAAAAATTTTTATGTTCGTTGATGTTCTTGTCCGAAATGCTTATTGGTCAGAGCTGGCAAAAAGCAGTGCACAGTCAAAAAGGAGAGCAATGGATATTTTTGTCCTTGATAACCGAGTATTGAGCTGTAAATGCCATTTGGTTTGATGGCTAAACAAGTTTTTTACACGCCAATCACGTAGCATTATTGCCATAGATCAGCGTCTATCTTTTGTACGAGTATCAAATCTTTTTAACCAGTCTGATTTGTGGAACCGGAATGCACTAAAACGGCGTTTTATTGGCTGATGTTGTTGATTTTGCTATTTTTTCGTATCAACATTGGACAAAGCACCCATTTCAGGTAACAAATTTTGTGCACAAACCGCACTTCTTTAAGTTTACTGTTCTCATTACCGGATCCGATTGATGAGTAGACAATAATTAATCACAGACTAATTGGCCATTTGTAATCTATGTCCACACTTTGATCATAGTACGAATGTACATATCTATGAGCCATACATTTTACTCTTATACCGGTTTATGAGATGTCTTTATCGTAGATAATTGAATAAAACAGTGATTGAACAACTATTGGGATAGTGTGACTCTGATGAGGTCTCAAAAAACGTTCGTTTCTATTTCACAGCACATTGACAAATGCTCCCATACCTTGGTATGTTCTGAGTATGGAAATACCGTTCATATCGTAAAATTTAAAGGGAATTGAACAGTGAACACACAAGGAAAAGTCAGGAACAAAAACTATTGCTATAGCCACCTCATCTTTTATATTAACGCAACAAATAAAAATTGTTAGCAAAACAAATGCATCAGGTACATGGCCTTGAAAGGAATTGCAGGGTGGAATTAATCAACTAAATGTCATAATTATTAATTAAATATTTGAATGCCTAAATATGCGTAGTAAGCAAAAAACTGATCGTGTACATCTACTTATGAAATATTCATTCAGCGTGTTATTTAATTCATACAGGATATAAATGAGTAACATTTGATGAAGAAAATTATTTATTTCACGGGACTTTTCGTGCATTCATTTATGAGTGCTACCAGAGGAAGGCGGTTTATTTAAGTTTGTGCGGTGTATCCTTTACTAATAGGAACATTAAAATGTGTGTGGTGTGCCCTGGGTAGAAAGCATGGCAAATAAAATTGATTTGCAAAATAGCAGAAATGTATGACCAAGATTAATAAATTCCTTTTAAAACGTAAATATGGAGGAATACATGAAGGTTCTTTATTTATTAGATGTATAGCGGCCAATCTACCTTGCTGTTTGGCTGCTCAATTTATTTTTCGAAGTGGTAATTCTTTTGTACACGAACACAGCAGCAGAGATAACAGCTACAGGTATGAAAATAATCAACAATCCCATTCCAATGATCGACCATATGCACCACTTTTTATCTTTTTCCTCGTATTCGTCCTCCTCATCTTCTTCTACATCTGCTATTTCATTTGTCGGGACCGCAGCTTTCGAGCTGTAAAAAATATGGTCATTAGCGAAGTAGTATCTTTCCGTGTAGAAGCTATTACCATCAATATCGACCACTTCAAACCCATAGTAATAGTTAGTCGGTTTATTTGATGGCAAACTAACCTCGAATATTTCTTGAGGGTCGTCCAGGTCTCTTTGCACATCATCTACCGGCTCATATCGTTCTATTGCCTCTGTCATTCTTTTAACAACGTTGTACACTAAGTACACCTGGCGTATCTCTATCCGCTTGTTGATATACAGGACAGCTTCATCTGCATCGATATTTTTTATCTCTACTGAACATTGTAAAGCTTGTAGTAGAAGAAGGAGCAGCATACCAACATGAAAATGAATCTTTAAATAAATTCGAGACTTCCAATCTGTTTTTTGATCATATCAACTGGCAGTGACGTAAACAATACCCGTTAATTAAAATTACGAGCCGTATCCACGTAAAAACGTATGAAAAGACGAATTAATAGAAAAATGCAATGTGGGAGTGACAGATTCTCAAAATTCGAAATTATGAAAATTGTAAATTGATTGGAATGACATGACAGCATTAAACCATACTAAGTAATATAATAAAACAATAATGTTCAAATAACACGAACATGTAGTTTTGTATTCAAAAACACTTCATTATGGGTGTTTGTAGCATGAAAGGTCAATTTCTGAGAGTCTACTTGTTGATCAATAAATTTCTGCTTTGTTTCTTTCGTCCATGAACCGATTTACGCACCTAGAAAATGGAAAATCATACAAAAGCAACGACCACAACAATATTTACAACGATGAAAACGGTTAAATAAGCAAGACAGCGCATTTTGCAGTGAGTTAAAATGCTGTTTGTTGCTTCACAGCTGATAAACTAAAACTGATCTTTTCGAAATGATTGATAGCAATTATATTTTCAGATAAATGAATCATAAGCAAGATTTAAAAGTAAAAATTCACACACAAACAATGTTTTTTATTCATTTTTTGCCGCTCATACTGTGTGAAGGCGACGAAGTGCCAAAAGACAATCCAATACAGAATATTGCATTCGACAAGAACAGGAAATCAGACAGCTACGAGGCCATATTATTCTTTACTCGGGACGTTAATCCCTCTCAAATAAGTATAATGGGGTCAGAGACACCGGATGATGACGAGTCGTACACCATTATAAAGGTTATGGACATAGACTCAGACTTTGAAGAGACTCGAAATAGACTGCATGTTCCTTTGGACGATGATATTCTCATGCAAAAGGGAAAGACGTATTCGATACAGATAAGAGAAGGCAACGAAATCTTCCACAGTGAAGCGTTTCAATTCGATAAAAGTTCTGGTAAATTCAAGCTAAGCAGAGAAATGAAATCGACGGGAGGTACAAAAGCTGGATGGATTGTTGCACTGGCTTTGGGTGCAACAGCCCTGTTCTTGGTGTTAATTCTGATCTTCGTCAGATTGTGCAGATAGAACGGTGATAAATAAAGCAATCATACAAAATGTTCCATAAACAGCAGCGTTTCTGTTTACTATACACGTGTGTTTCGACGGGCTATCGTAAATGAGAGGACTTGTTTGAACGCACTGCAAAATACTCAATTTTTAATTTTGCAAATTACTGTTTACTTATTCGTAAATTTGTTTGTACCACCCACACCGTAGAAGGGAACCGGGTGAGAATAATACGATGGCGATATCGATGGTATTTCAAGTATTACATTTGTCCGATTTTGGACTCGTATTTTCGCAATTTTGGCTATCTCTGAAGACAGATAATCACCAAGCTTTGAGGCTGAACGCCATAATAAGCAAAAATTGCTTTTTATGATCCACTAAGTAAATTTCCTTTTTATTTAAAGCTCTCCTCACAAACACTACACTCTGCCAGAACACATCTCAGCATCTATCCCCACCATAATTTACCATTAAGCTGTTTGTTTTTTACTTTCTTGTGTTTATTCGTTTAAAGACATGAAAACATCATTGCGACTCTGTGGAATTAAATAAACACATTTAACGCTTTGCTTCTCTTCTCTTGTCATAGGAAAGCAAAATCTTGTGCATCGCATCCTACCGGTCAGCATTTTTCAAATCCAAAGTTCGCATCATCCTCATGAGACATTGGACGTAAACCTATAGATTGGCTAACATGCGTGGAATAAGCCACCATCATGATAAAGGAAGCAGAATGCTTTACACATTTTCGTATATTATGAACGAGTTTCCAACAGGAATTGCAAGATTATCATAACGTTTTTATGTACAGTTGCAGAATAGTGCAACGAATATGATAAACATACGAATCATGGTTAGAAATAGCATAGCGGTTATATGAGTGTCTTAACAAGTGATACATTCTCAAATTAAATATGTATCTTCCTAGAAGTATTATGGCAAAATTAACCGGTATAAATGCCTTTTCAAGGAAAAGACAGCCTTGTATTTCCTGATAGGGTTATCATAAAAATTGTAATTTTTGCGGTTTATCCTTTTAAATAATCATAGATAAGAATTACTATGCTTATCGTTAGTTGACGGGATAGTTTATTTCATAAAAATAAATTGATGAGAATTTCACTGCCATATTGATCAGGCTTGGATGGCATGGTTAGGGAATATAACTGCAGTGGCGAAATGATTTTAATTTAATGCTTAGATAACGTTTTCTAGCATGTAATACACATTAAACTAATTATATACCGCTGATACGCTCCAATCCGTGCGATGTGTGTAAATAATCGTGCTTTAACTAGAAAATTCCCAAATGAGAGCGTCTTTTTCATTAACGTCATCCCTCCATCGACATTTTACTTCCAGATGGAATGTTTGATCAGAAAAATATTTTTTAAATTTGCTGATCTCTTCAGTGCAGAAATGACCGAGAGGCAATTCAATGACAAACGATCTTAATTGTTTGTACGTGGAAAAGAGTCTTTGAACGAGTCCTTTAAGTCCGCATCCTATGATCTCGGGCGGGCAAACCATCAGCTGAAGAAACTCCAAGCTCTGATTCATATGTGTGTTCAACGGACTTGTATCGTACTCCATTGCTATTTTTTCAATGTTGTAAAACACTTTCGACGAGTTTGCTTTCACGAATCGGTATAGGATAGAGATATCTGTGAACTCTGTTAGCCTTAGTATTTTCACGCTTGGAAAGTTCACCAACTCATAAAGTCCAAATAATCTTCGTATTCCATTTTCTAAAATGAGCTGTCGTATGCCGGAGTGACCTGAATAATCATCAATGAGTGATTTTACACTTTTTTGTGACAGAGCTAGTTCATTCAATTTGTTATAACATGAAAGCAATTTCAGTGTTTTTCTTGATAGTTTGGAATCGATAGAAATCGTTTGAAGTGATTCCTTGGAACAACTTTGTGCTGCAAACTCCTCAAAAAAATGCACGAGGTTACATTGTTGTGAAAAAAAGAAAAGTTGAAGCGATTCAAGTTTGCTGATCCTTCTTATTAAACCAATATCCATGGAAAAGCACGTAATTTTTAGCGATGACAGATTCGGCATAAGTTCTTTATCGAATATCTCGATAAAGCCACAATTCATAGGCACGTCCGGCGCATATATCTCGAGTTTCCGGAGGGACATCATATCAAATCTCAATTCGTATTTCGTAAAGGTTGTTTTGGTCGCAGGTAGAAAAGTTAAAACGAGATGTGTAATGCACCACATATGAACGCTTTCTAGAAATTCAATAGCCTGTCTTGTATCGTCAATCATCACAGATAGGTATTCAAGTTGCATATTATCATCAAAAATTGCTAATTTGGCGTTAGAATTGTCTCCCGGTGCCACTTTTAGTTTCTTTAAATTTGGAAGAGAGGACTGATTGATGAAGTTTATAAGAAGAGAATCATTCAATGACGGTAAACGCAGCTCCAATAGATTTCTACAATCAACCAGTGACTTACCCTCAGACGAAGGTGACCAGTTCTCAACGAGGATAAGATATGATTTGTCAACGAATTCCACATTTTCAAAGCTGATGGACTTGTATGATTCGGCAAACCTGTCAAAAAGTGCCTTTGATAAATTTGCTGGTGGTGCGTATATTATCCTACATCCAACCAAGCGCAATTTGTTCAAATTTAGTTTGCTCAGTTCATAAATTGTGCTGAAATGGATTTCAAAGCCAACTATTTCCACCTCTTCGAACGTTTTTGCTTTGATAACTCTATCCATTAAAGGAACTCCCGTTGCGAACGGGCTGCAACTTCCCAATGAACATTTCTGTATGCGAATTTTGGATACAGAACTAGGTAAACTGGTTATTTCATTTATATCATAGTTAAGAGTTAGTCTAGTGGGGTCGTGCACAACGATTGCTAACCAGTTGAGTTTTAGAAAACAAGCAATTGTGTTAATATTATCAAATCTATTCATTTCCACAGGGATGAGTGCATATCTATCTTGATGAGAGATATCATCGTTAGTATCCGATAGGTACAGCTCAAAATTTTTGTGTTGAAATACTATGGCTGTTTTCTTCGTGTAGTGCTCCCTGAACGCCTGCAATCGAAGAAAATAATTTCCTTTATCATCTTCTACGGATGGACTGTTAATAAATTCTGATAAAGCGTTGACCATTTCAGCATCTGCCATGTTTTCTGTTGGTGTAAAAGGATTCATTTGTATAAGCACGTACCTATCGTCACATGTGCCTTCATTTCCGTTTGTAGTATTGTCATTCGAGTACGTATCGATTTGTATACCGAAAGCAATTCCGATGATCAACAAAACGGTGTGCGAAAACTGCATGGGGTCCAACACTTTATCTGCTTATCTGTAATATTCTCAATAAGTAAAATGAACATTTTTACTTTTTAGGGAATAGGAGTATAAAATTTCTAATTGATTAAAGATCAAATGCGTTCTACGATCATAAACTTAGAATCAAACAATGCATTATGTTGGAATTTATGGTATGCACTATTACACGCTTATTCAACACTTTTACTGGAACTGTTCCTTCAGGGCAAAAACAGAACTATTAGGAGGATCAAAAATTTGGAGAATGCTGCTACAATAATGCGAATGTATAGGTACCAGATGTAACGGTGGGAATACGATGATATTAAGTTACACCACTCTTTATAAATATTTCTATTATAAAGCAAATATAGATTTTACCTCTTGTTCTGAGTTTCGATAAAAATAATATTATTGGAATCTTAAATGTAATGAACATATAGAAATCAAATGTTTTCGTTATATGATATACAGGATAATGGCATGAGACATGCTACGGTATGAATAAAAGCCACATTCATAAAATGTAACGGAAAAATTAACTTTTTGTATCTTGTTACCAAAAATATCATCGTTTGAGCGTATATTCCCAGACTTGTTCACAAAACATTTCATAGATATGTTACATTTAATTACCCACATAAATTTAACTATACATTGTATTTTTTAAACATGTACTCATTAAAAACGAAAAGAGACGGTCCACAACAAACATATTCTCTTATTCTAAAATCATCTCAATTATAGCTAATTAAGACAAAAATTTTGAGAAATAAAAGCATTCCAATAAATTTATTTTAGCAAGCCATAAGCAGCATATTCAACAAATGCATGTTGTAGGTTCGCAACCAAATTGCTAGTTCTTAACAGCTACCATAAAAACGGAGAGGTAGAAATCGTCATGCAGCAAAAAGGCAACTTGAAAGATAATTAGTTAGTTCTCTAAAATAAATTATTTAACCCTTCAAAGAAATAAAATTTTTTCGTTTCATACTTTTGCTCAAATGAATAGTTTAAGATGTTTATTAAGCCTTTTTTCTGATACGCTCTCAATTATTCGCTTCAAACAGTATTTTAAGGGCATAATTACCGATGCGAAGTGATTTATTAATCTAAGATGCTTAAAAACAAATGAAAAAAATAAAACATGGCATATTAAAGCAAGCAAACCGTTCCATAGGTATTCAAACTTTGTTACTTTCCTATTCTCATGTATTATTCGAATTATTTGTTCCTTTGTGTTGCGTTGTTATCGTTTTGAAATATTTCTGTACCTAAATAGCACAAGCCTAAGAACAGCAATAGAACCACATTTATCGTTCATAGCATCAAGTAATTGCTTCTATTCTTGGTCGCTCTCTTACCAAAATGCAGGTAATGCATATAAACATTTAACAAACCGTTCATTTATTACCATTCAGTCATTCACTCAATTAAGGGCATCAATCGTTATTTCGCCCCTTTTGGTAGGAACTATCATTTTACGATTATTTCGTTCTTATGCGAATGACATGATATGGAATTGTTGTTGATCAAGATATACACCAAATATAAGTGCTTAGGAGGTAATTAAATCACTGATATGCCAAATATAAGTGCTTAGGAGGTAATTAAATCACTGATATGCCAAATATCTCAGCACTGCATTGGTAATATGTCATCATTTGGTAAGCAAATAGCAAAAGAAATATTATGCTTGGCCACCATACATGACTAACCACTCCATTTGCATCACGCTATGCGTGTTTTTGCATTTGTATCTTTTTAAATTTACACACATTCGTTTTATAGGTAGATAACGATTGCTTGATAGAAGACCTTCATTCTTTGTGACAGTCATTAGGTGTACATTTTTAATGGTGATAGCGTACAGTTGGTGTAATGATACCGATATGATGCAGAAGTGATGCTACTTCAAACTTGTTCATCCATCAAGTACCATCAGGTTCCAAATACACTCCTAGTTCCAGTATTTATAATTTTTTATTTCTAAACATTTTTGCGCTCCAATTTCTGATTGCTAGATCAACTTGAACATTGTTATTTAAATTTTATCTATCTGTGGATTATTATCCTTACAGCTCAAAGCCTGTTCTTCCCGGGCATGATGCTGTGTTATTATAACGAAGTTTCAAATTTGGATGAGCAAACGCTGTAAAGATCAAAATGCACCTACAGTTCTGATAAGTGCTTCATGATGGAATTAACATTTTAATGTCTTTCAAAAAGTATAATATGAGATAGTTGATCTGAAAATGACAGCAATACTTCATATAGACAATAATTAAGCATTTATTACTATTAATTAACAATGTTATACATTTAAGGAAGCACTAAAGGATAACAGACCTATGATCGGTACCAATTGATTGAATACGTCAAATATAAATTTACATTTGAGGAAAAAAGTATAAAAGTGAGAGTATAAAATTTTTTATGAACATTTATGGTGTAACCTCGAGATGGATACTGTGTTTTAAGAATGAAGCACAGGACAGCATACGTGATATTTTGGTTTGTGAGAATGCGGACGATATGCATTTCAGCAGCATTGTCAAGGATGTGTCTGTGTCAGAAAAAGCATTTTTATGCGGGTTCAGAATTGAAGGGATCGACACGCTGAGTGATTCACCACAGAATTTGAAGGGAAGTACGGCTGAATGCAAGACTTCGACCGTTCAGGAATGCCAAGAAATCGCTGATCAAAATAGCGAACAGAATACGGACAAATTGAAAGCATACATGAGGCTTGATGTCCCGATCACGAAAACACTGTATACGAAGATAACAGGATTATCTTTACACAGTGAGGTTCGGTTCTCTGACACAGAAATTTTTGATATTGTGAAGAATGTCCTACCGTTTCTAAATAGTAAGTCATTGGTTTTGCGCCAGATATGCCAGCAGCTGATGGATGATAGCAATCTAAGTGATCGTATTAAGACGCTCTACCTGAACACGCTTTCTGCCACACACGAGGATGGAATTGACCCAATGATTAGTTTTGATCTAAACTACTGTGATTTAGTCACGGAAATACGTGATGTGGTGTATTTTATCGTGACAGATGAATCAAATAATGTAGCTCTTGTTTCGGAAACTGAGAAATATGATACACGATTGCCCGTGTATACCACCTTACAAAACATAGGTGTTCTGTTTGCACCTCGCTTAGTGAAAATGAGTAGCAATTTTTTGGTCGAAAACCATGAGTACTTGCACGCTTTTTGTTACGACATTCTACCAAGGAATGTTAGATTGGCGGTGGAAATCGACTTTTCTGATGCATTCCAAGGCAACACAAATTTTGAAAATCCTGGTGGTTGGATCAGTGACATGCCCTCAGAAGAGGTTGTTGATGCTTTGAAATGCACATTTCTTGAATCACGCTTTGTGAGTAAACTCATCCTACAGTTCAAAGAGGTAAACTGTGCTTTCGATATGAGTTTTCTCGGTGATAAGAACGTACATCTGCACTTTTACCAGTGTATTATAGGATTCGGCGTTGTTTTACCAAATAATGTGACAGGAATGAGCATCCTTGATTCGTCGATCAATACGTCATTCACCATACCTGGTACCTTAGATGTACTTGTGCTTGAGAGAATCAAAATTGGAAAGAAGTGCACATTAACAATCGGATGAGTGCTAAATCGGCTGGTGTTGGTCAGCTTACTAGTAAAATAAAAGTTTCTTAAGCAAGCTATCTTTTCCCTTTTATTTACCGTTCAGACTTTCTCTACGAAGAATATTTCAGTGTAGGATCAAAGCTTTTTAACATGCGATGAGGTGCAGATGGTTCAATGGATAGATTGAAATAGACCATCACAGTGTACTGGCGGAAATCTTTCCATCAAACACGTGGTACACGGATTTATTCTGTGAATACCGGAGTAAAAGATCAACCAAAAATGATCATTGTGAACCCCTTGAACCGCTGTCTTCCCACATCACACAAAGACATCATCCCTGAACAACGGTAGTAACGAATTTACACGATAGTGAAAAAATAATACGTCTTATAGCAGCAGAAGAGCCAATCCGGCAGCTTTCCACTCATAATTAGGCACAGCAAAGCTGAGATTAAGGATATATGTACTGAAAAAACAGATTGTATTGTTATTTTTGCCGTAATGTCGTGAAATATTTAACTTGATTAAAATTTATTTTCGTATCAACAGTAATTTTAAACAGCTCTGGTTTAGAGGCGCTGATGTACCGTACAATATTTTTGATTCTTCTCATCTATCAACGTAAAAACTACCACGGTTCAGTAACAATGCCTGAGTCACCGCTCCTCGTTACGACTCTGTGACATAAATAACAAAAAAGCACCAATCCACCGTTATCAACGGCTCCTATTTTCATATTTCAATTTTCGTCGTTAAGCACGCCACTCTTGATATTATCCGCAATAGCTTTGCACACAAATTCTTTCGCGTCATTTTTCTCATAAAAATACTCTGATTCATAATTTTTGCTACCATACAACGTATAGCACCTGTACAACCCGTCTTCCTTCAAAAAATGATACTCCGGAAAAGGCAAAGAGTAGCAGATACACAAAGTATGCACCTGCTTGGCATAAAAATCTGGGCATTGACTTATCATTGGACCATCCGTTTGCACGGTACTCTCAACCGGCTTGCTGTTTCGTTTCTTAATGGCATTTTCCATTTTCTTAACAACCTCTGCACTTTCATCACCACCAATATTCGATCTATCAGTCCGCATCTTCTCGGTGTTTTCGCCCGTTTTGTCAATATTCGTCTTTTTCCCCGCACCGATACTGTTCGATGCATTTTCCTCCTGGTGTTGGCTTAAGTCCTCAATGTACTTGCTCAATATTTTTTCTCCTAGCTCGAAGATGGCAGTTTCGCACTTATCATAGTTTTCGTACTTGTCGTCTATTTCCACCTCCAGGTCCAGGAATGTTAGTTTACAGTTTATAGGCTCGGTCGATTGGTGCAAATGATATGAAAGATGTGGAAAGTAGAAATTGAAAAGCTTTTCGAACCTGTTCTTTGCAATTGACATGGGCAGGGAAATTTTGGTGGTTTTGCGGAAAAGAGCAGCGCTACACGCTTTTGCTATTTTAAACGAACATGGTAACACAGGAAAAAGTTACTATCTTAGGCGGTATGTGCTTAAAAAGTGAGTTGGTCCAGACGATGTGGTACCAGGTGATAAATAAAATACCTTTGGAAAAAAGCGGGAAATGATGGATAAAACAATTTTTGTTGCAAAACGAAAGTACGCTCATCACGTGGTACTAATACGAACGTGGTGGCACAGTACAATTCTTTACATCCCATAACTAACGAAGTGTTGCTGCAGATCATTTCATAAACCGTACCTTTGCAGGTAATTTGAATAAAAATGGTCGTTAAAAATAGAACATCATACTGCACAAATCACATGTAAATCATCTCCAATATTTACTTATCATGTTAATCCATCCCGCAGGTAAGATCTCGCTCTTCCTTCCTCAAACAAAGGATCTTAAAGTGCTGTTGAAGAAACCACCAGCTAAATTGCGGACCTCTTCTTTGCTTTTACACACATGAAGAAACACAAATCTTCGCATCTTCCATTTCCATTTCGGTATTGTGAGTGCTTTTGATTGCCATTCCTCAACTATTGAGGTAATGGAACAGTTTTATATCTTTCTCCGTAAATTCGTCATAAATTGTGATGATTCCAGCAACCAAATACAAAACTTATCCCGAACCGCTTCTTTAACAAGAACTACAGCACGTACTGCAGGTACAACGGTCGTTTATAGACGAAATATGCCTGCTGCTCATACTTTCTCATCAATTGACCGTGCTACTTCTTCAAGGCGCATCTATATTCCATATATACCACTGAGGAAAACTTTCATTTTATCCAAAGATATTTCGGTAATACGTAATTTAGCGTGGCACCATGAAGAAAAGCACAAGCCCGTTCATTTAAACATATCAAAGACCACATGATTTGGTAGTTCCTAACACATGCACGGTTATCACCCTAGAATATATTTCATCTACAAAATTTAATCGATCAAATTTGAACACCCCAAATGCTGCTGCTCGTAAAGAATATCCCTCGTTACGCATCATATCGGCTATTGTTTGATTCTATAACGAATGATTTGGGAATTGGTAGAAAATACTTGAAATTGGCGTTCAAACCGGGAAAAGCAGTTGGTTACTTGAGAATACGCAATAAAGAGGAATTGAGCGAAGAGATACGGGGCAAGGATGGGCAGGCTTATGATGCTGGCAACGAGCACGATCATCTTCTTGCGGAAGGAGTGCAAGATGTTTGTAAAGTTGGAGATGAATCGGAATCAAGAGAGGACTGGGCACACAAAGATGCGAACAATGCGCTAGAGGATGACAATTCGAACGGTGTCATTTTGACAAACAAGGATAATATTCAGGATATGGAAAGAAGTAGCGTGCTGGTAGGTAATACGGAGAACGATTCCAGCAACAATAAACAAATAAATGACGTGCAAAGTGTTGTGGTTGAGCGTATTGGTGGTTGTGGAAATGGACAAAATGATGAGTTAGACGTGAAAATATTTGCGTTCCTGTGTAAAAAGGAGATCAAAATTGGAAAGAACGTCATAACGCTGAAACAAATAGAAGAACGGCAGAGAAAAACAAGGCCATCAATCATCATAGAAGACATCAGAGACATCGTCACTCCTCTTTGGAGACATACCAAGGAGATCCAGCGGTCTATGAAACTGAGTAACTTGAACAGCTTTTTGGAGAAGAACGCACTTCCGCCTGCCAAAGAATTGGTCTCGCCCGTGAACACGCAGCGTAACAATTTTGAGTTCGTTTTTGGGTTCAACGCTGAGGGAAGACCGCGTGTTGGTTTTAGGGGGCAGTCCTTCCGGGACAACAAAAATTTGTGCTACGAGTGCACGAACGTAGAGTTCATCGGTGAATTGAGGCAACAAATTGACTTGGTCAATGAAATGGTGGATAAACACGGATGGATGGTGTATGATAGGGAAAAAGGGACGGGATATCTCAGAATGATGAAGGTCAGGGTGGTAAATGGCAACGAACATTTGGTGCTGGTGGATATTGATGGGTCTAACGAGAGAAGAGAAGAACAGGTGTGCAGTGAACGGCGAGAAAATGCGGAAAGCAGTGCCAATCAGCTGGACGTTAGCACTGAGCGTTTCTTCACGCTTTTTAAACCGTGCCCTGATGAGCACGTGCTAAAACTCTACGAGTTTCTTACAGGTCTGCCGTTCGCTAACGTGTCATTTGCATTCAACCGCACCAAATTCGAAGGCATTTCACCCGGCCCATCATTTCTCGTGAAGGGAGCATCGCATCTCTTCCAGCACATTCATAACCTGAAATTCAAAATTTCATTTTTCTCGTTCTTCCAAACTAACATTGAAATGTTGCAGGCCATGATCAAACGGATAAAAATGGAGAAGAAGAATAACCCGTACCTGATAGATCTGTGCTGTGGTTCCTTGGTACTTGGAATGATGCTGTGTAGTGATTTTGAAGAGGTGATAGGCATTGAAAACAATCCTGAGTGCGTGAAGGATTTTGGCGTAAATAGGAATTTTAACGGGGTGGAGAATTGCAGGATTATGGGGGTGGATGTTAATACGGTGAGTATTTCGGAAATAGCCCGTAGGATTTTGGAAGGGAAGGATGAAAATGAGGTGGGTGGTGCCTGTGATACGGGCGTAAACGGTAAAGAAGTAGAAAAAAGTAACGGGAAGGATGAAAATGAGATGGGTGGTGCAGTAAACGGACAGGATCTGGCAGATGCGATCGATATTCCCAGCAATGGCAAGAAAATTGCGAATAAGAGTGCGGTAAGAATGATCGATGGTAGTGCGGGCACAACTAATTCAGTTGCAGTGCACACCACAAGCATAGATGAAACGGTAAGCACCGAGAAAAACATCACCGTGGTGCTAGACCCGCCCCGTGCAGGCGTGAACAAGCGCTTGATCAAAAAGCTACGAGAATGCACTGCCGTAGATGAGTTGTTCTACATTTCATGCGATTACAACCAAAGCATAGGCAATATCAAAGATTTGACAAGAAAAGAATCAAAGGCGTACAAATCAGGGTTTACCGTGGTAGGAACATATGCTTTTGATATGTTTCCCGGTAATAACAAGGTTGAGGTGCTTTACCACCTGGTAAGACTAGAATAAATGGTTTTACATGTGGGCAGTGTTCAACGTGGCGTACCGTAAGTAATCCTGATTGAAGTAAATTCATAATTTCCATTATTTGACCAAACTTGGTATTAGGGATGTTCATTAATCACGATTTGTTGCCATCCTGCGATAAATTTTGTAGAAGGTCTTACAACCAGAAGGCAACATTTAAAGCATTTTTGTGGGAAGAAAACTGTTCAAAGACTCCATAATTTATTTTAACTGTAGATTATGCTTAACCATTTATGCAAACCGTATTGCTGTTCTAGAACATTTTCCCACTAAATAATAAAGCAATCACGGCATCCTAATAACAACTCGTCCTCTGTCTCGTAATGCCAATTTATCCTTTCGTACCAAGTAAGTAACAGCCTGTCCAACAACGTCCTTCTCGCCAAAATGCTCGGCAAGCGCTGCAATGCTATGCGCGTTTCCAATGCTTAGCATTTTCAGGATACGGTCCGCCATGGTTCGCACCTTCGACATCACATCAGAACGGAGCATTCCATCAAGATAATGCCCATCATTGACCGCATTCATTGTGGACACGCGGAAAAGGTGGATAGCCTCATCTACATGCTCTGGTAACACCCTTGTACTCAGGGACATTCTTGCGAACGCCTCGCTTATTCTTATTACGGCCTCCAACTGACGAACCGTGATCGGAATAGAACATTCTTTTTTGCTGTGGGAATGCACGGCCTGTCGCGCCTTGATGTAGAAGTTTTTGATCCTCAGCTTTGCCTGCGCGTCCAGCTCAGGTGATATCGATTTAGCATACGTTATGTATCGTTTTATAAATTCTGTGTCGTACTGCGTGCCATCAATACTCACATTTGTATTCACGTCAAGAATATGCTTGGCCAGTGCAATGTCCCGATCCATTCGCTTCTCATCTTTAAGTATGAATATGCAATCAAAGCGAGAGAGGATCGTGCTCCCGAACTCGATATTCTCTGCTGGTGCTTTCAGATCATCGTATCGACCAAATTTCGGATTTGCTGCTGCGAGTACAGCTGCTCGTGTATTAAGAACCGTTGTGATCCCTGCTTTAGCTATCGACACGGTCTGCTGTTCCATTGCCTCGTGAATCGCCACCCGATCAAACTCATCCATTTTGTCAAACTCGTCGATGCAGCACACACCCATGTCACTCAGAACCAGCGCACCACCCTCGAGCGTGTACTCACCTGTCGAGCTACGCACCACGGTCGCCGTAAGACCAGCCGCACTGCTTCCTTTTCCAGACGTATAAACCGAAATGGGCGCAATCTGAGATGTGAACTTGAGCATTTGACTCTTGGCAACACCGGGATCGCCAAGCAAAAGAACATTTATGTCTCCTCGCAGAGCTACACCGTTTTTAACACGCCTGGTACCACCAAACAGTAGACATGCGATCGCTTTCTTAACATCATCGTGTCCCGCTATGTTCGGTGCAATGATCTTCTGCAGGTTATCAAAGAAATGGAACGATTTGAACCTGTGAATTTCCTCTTCTGTAAAGCTCTTCTGTTTTGCCACGTCCTTTTCAATTCCTATAATTCGTATGAACGGAATGGAACCTGTTCTAGAACTCTTGACCAGCAGTATCCCTGTGAAAACGATGTTGCTGCCAGGCACCAGCTCACAGCTACACAACGCATTGTTTACAACAGCCGTACAATGCCTCGGTATTTCGTTGCTTGGCACATCATCAAAGTCTTCCTGCACCTTCAGTGATTGTGTGTCCACCACCCTGCTTTTCTCCGGCACTATGATAAATGGCTCAAACATGCAACCATTCGGACAGCTTCGCGGTATCACGTCCACCACTTCCTTAACAACCAAACAGCTCTTACATGTTAAATACAGCGTTAAAGGCTTTGCATGCACATTGCTCACACTTGTTACGATACCACGCACCCGTACAATCCTGTTAGCCTTGCTTGCGTCCAAACTGCGTATTAAATCGAAGGATTTTTCGCTTACAAACTCGTAGCCATCAACAAGATCAACAAATTCTCTTGGTCTTGCCAGAAATTTGTTGTACAAAGCCTGGTCAAACACTGCCAGATGAGCTAGCTGTACAGTTTTTCTGTTCCTGTATATGTACTGGTTATTTATTGAGAAACTCGACAAGAACACTTGAAACTGCTTTTTGACCTCCTCTTTGTCCATGGGCACATCGCTTGAGAGAAGGTCCGCTGATGTCACGGTATTGTCTTGGTATGACATTTTTTGCAGGGCAAAAATTTTAAAATAGGAAAACGAGCCATCATACATCAGAGACTGAACATATTATGGTAGATCAAAACACATCAAGAAAATTATTAGGTGTGTGCTGAATGAACCGTAAAATATTAATGGCATGTTGTAGTTACGTATGTGTTAGTAATTGAAGGTGCTTGTTATGCAAGAAAGAAAAGATGATATTTTGTAGTGCAGGATGTATCTTTGATATGTTTACTGCACTTTAAGGTAGCTTAGCGGATAAAGAAGGGATTGCACTTTGGAACAAATATTTAATGCTTTGATGTACAGATCAGGTCATTTTTATGAGAGAGTATGCTTATCTCGTTACTTACCAATACCAACGATTCGTATAGAACTTGCTATTAAGACCATTTCATCCACCGAATTATTCTTTTGCTACGGCATTAAAAGAAAGACTTTTTCACCGCACTACTATCTCAGCTACAAATACCACATGGTAGTAGTGTCAAGGGCCATATCACCAGGAATTGAAACGATTAACAAAGCAAGTACTTATCAAAAGATTACTCTGATTGAAGTAGTGGACACGTGGTGCTTGAATAAAGATTTAGCTATTGTTGTAGGATGGTGGAGTGGTGGGATGAGCAATTATTGCTGTAGGATGGTGGGATGAGCAATTATTGTTGTGGAGTGGTGAGATGAGCAATTATTGTTGTGGAGTGGTGGGATGAGCAATTATTGTTGTGTAGTGGTGGGATGAGCAAACATATTTTAAAAGAAAGATGAAAATATTGAAGAACAATTTAATTATTGTTAACATGGAGATGCAGTGTTCATTGTTGAGATCAATACCATTTCATTCCAACATTGAACAGAAATACCTCTGTAAACAGCATTTATAATAGGTGCAGATGTCGGCACCAAGAAATGATAAAACAATGCTCGTGCTTGATGCGATTGCTAGTCTTTATGTAGAATATTAATCTACGTTTTATCTTTAATGTAATTATTAGCTGGTAAATTGCTAAGGATCGTGCTAAATTACCAATTTATAAGTGGCTAACCACAACTTTACAGCAACCAATCGAATATTGATGTCTTTGCTGTTGTAGAAAGAACTTTTGTTTAACGTTAGCATTGATGAACGTGTTTTTTATCCTTGGTCTGAACAAATTATGCCAATGAAACAGAACCTGTTGTACGTTGCTATTTAAGAGGATGCATTATTTAATATTGAAATATGGGATTGTTTAAACGATAAAAATTGCGGAGATTGATATTTAAAATTATTATAAAACTGCAAATTTAATAGAAATTGAATAGATTGATATTTAAAATTATTATAAAACTGCAAATTTAATAGAAATTGAATAGATTGACCAGTGTGGTAAATGCCAAAAATAGAATACCAAAGAAAAAACTGCATGCACAAGTAACCAATCTAAACACAAACACAGACTTTCTATCCCGTTCGATGTACTTGTATTCAAAGTGCTTATCAATAAAGAAGCACGTCAGCATCGAATACATAATTATAAACACGCTCGTAAAACAGCGCTGCACGTTACAATTAGCAATGAACGAGTGCACAATGCTGTTGAGAACCCACAACACCCAAATATAAACTGTCTGATATATTCCCAAGCTGTAATACGCTCTATTGGTGTAACTGTCTTTAAAAAACGAGGTGTACACCAGAACAAATATCATAGCATTTGAAAAAATGAACACCGGTGCAAGGCACATCGTGAATGAGAAGTCCAATGTTTTGACCAGGTATATAAAAATGACCAGGATCAGAGCGTACACCAGGGTGTACAGTATTTCAACGATAGTTGGTCCGATAAAATTGGCATCTGTTGTTGCTATCGGACTCAAGGTGTGGGCGTTCATCCAGTCACTTATGGCTGTATTAAGCACTGACGATTTTTGGATCTTCCTTCGAATTGACGGACGAGCTCGTACTACCATAAAAAGGGGCTGCCAAATTTATTCCATTATTACAATTGATCGAATTTAGTGCACTGAGGAGACGTGATAAGATGCTGATAACACCAAGCAGATCATATTCATTGGACAAATTTAGACCGATAAAAGTTTCTTATGGCAAAATATGGAACTAAACTGAAAAGTGAAGAATGCAATTTTTTGCTCAAACACGTGTTATTTTGAGTGTTGCATAAAAGGAGTTGTTCTCGGTTCGAGAAGCAAGGGAATATTTGTTGTGTATACGTGCCTATAATGATGGTGCTGCCCGTAACTACGATATTTATGATTAATAGAGCTAATTACGCCGTATAGGATGCATGCGAATCGGTTTAATGAACGGTTATTAAATTTGTAACACGTTGTGAGAGCACATTCAAGGACAACGGGCAAGAAATTATGCGGTTGTTTGTGCCAATATCAGAAATGATTAGGGAGTTAAGTAAAATTTGCCATTTCTGCAGCTGCAACTCATTATGAAATGGTTGGTAATAAAAAAGGAGAACGAGCGTACCAGAAAATAAAAAAACAATTCAAACACAAACAGTTCGAATAAGCACTGCTGATTGGTATGAGGTGGTAATAAACGTACTTGCAAAGAAAAGGGGCACAGTTGCTATACAATGCTTGTCTTAACAACCAATAGATTTAACTATTCAGCTCTTGCACAGTTCATCATTCACAAATTTAATATTTAAATTCGTAACCATGAACAGTTTTTGCGCTGATTATAAAACGGCATCATCATGAAGCGATCTGTTGAACTGATAAAAATATAAATTAAAAAGCTTTGATTGTGAAGTACGCTTGTTCAATGGAATGAATAGTATGTATTTCTTGTGTTATATGTTTGTGGCGTGCATCTTGTCTCATATTCTATCGTATTCAGGTATCTCAGACACATTTGAAAAGCTTCTTTAGTTCTAACCGATGTTCTCAGGAAATGAAGAGAGATACGTACAGCTGCTCCTTGAAATAATGTGTTATGACCAATAAGTGGGATAGCTTTGACCAGAGATGGTAACAATGAGTGATGAAAGGTATTTTAAGAAATGATTGAAATATTGATAGGTTGAGGGGTAAGGAGTTTAATCAACTGTTGGTGTACATGCCATCGTGGAGTAGTCATTCAACCCAGTACTGCGCTGCAGCAAAAGTATGTTAGCACTTGGTAGTGTCTAAGAAAAGTCTAAAAACCATTTTATTACAGCATATCGCACTTTTACATGATGAACGATCACAACATATTTAGCATTCAACTGTTCAACTCAGTGGCTGTTCTTTGCTGAGAACATCCCTGATCAAATCACTTTGTTTCTTTCCTATCAGTCTAAAACTGCTGCCTTCATCATCAAAAACTTTCAATTTACTAAAATCCTCGCATTCTACGATATCTCTCAGGGATTTGTACGTGTCAACAATCGTACGACTCACATTTTTAGAAATACCGGGTATAAATTCAAGCATGTTCATTAGGAATTTGTTCTTGTCCGTGTATTTCTTTACTTTCGGTACAAACACTGATTCTTTGTGGCGTATGATATTCTTCAGTGCTATTAATAAATCGTTTGCGCTTTCTATACAAATAAAGTTGGAACTGTTCTCCATTTGGAAGTTGAATAAGTCTTGTTTTACCGTGGTTAACTCATTGGCATCCTGGTACAGTGTCCGTTTCTCAAGTGAGGACAGATAGCTGTCTTTCGCTTTTTTTCTTATATTTTTTTCGAGGTTCTTCATATTGTACAGGAATATGAGCTTTTCGGTTTTGTAGTTGCTCATGTTTTTCAATTCAGTGGTGCAATTAACGACGGGAAAGGATCTTTCTGCCATAGATTCTAGGTCTTTTATTATCACCGAATTTTCATTATGAAAGTTGAAGTTCAACTTGAGATCATTTCCGTACCTCTTTAGAATGTCAGGAATTGAGAAGTGGTACAGTATAAATACAGGATCAACAGTGTCCGATCCTGCATCACAGCTAAAAATATTGTTACTTTCTACATCAACGTTTTGTTTGATGACTGTATCCTCGTTAACACCTTGCTCATCATCCCTCATTTTGCTAACTTCTCCAACCTCGAACCTTTTCAAGTACCGCAGGTTTTTCTCGTCGTCATCCTCCCTTATCTTGAAGGGAAGATCTAAGAGACTGATAGAAAGATTTGAAACATCTTCTCTAGCAGTTACAGGTGAATTACTCCACTTTCTCCTTCGCTTGACACGTTCATCGGGAAAGTGTTCGATTTTCTCCTCTGAACCGCTATTTAAGCATTTATGACAGCCACATTCCATACTTACATTTGTATCATGTGCAAAACGCCTCCCTTTCCTCTCTTCATCCTTCTTTCCATGTACCTTTTCCCTCTTCTCTTCATAAACAACAACAATGTCTGAGGAAATAGTCATTTCAACCCTTAGCTAATAAAAATTGCAATATGCACAAAATCACGTCCATATACGCCCAACAAACGCACATAATAGCACGAAAAATACAAAACTCATCATTGGAAGGAAAGGTAAACATGCTCAAGCATTACAATGTGCCCGTAATAATTTTTGATTTTTGTGGTGGCATACTAAAATACAACACGCTAATAGAATTGAACATGAGCTATTATTTTGTTTTTGACTATGAAAGTGTTAAGAACGAGATTAATAGCACGATTGAGGGTGATGATATCGTATTTTTGTTGTTTGACTGGCGACTTAACGAAGATGTGAAAGATTTCATGGAACGAAAAACGAAAAAAAATGTTTTTATACTAATAAACAGCAAATAGTACCATTGGTTGTATGTTCAGGAAGTATAATTGAAGCGGTACGTGAAAAGGGTTCTTATACCTGCATAATGTGAGCTCTTTCTGTCTAAAACGTAGTATCACTTCGTTATCAACACGATGTGAACCATTTCTGTTTACAAGATATCATTTTATCTGTTTTTTGTAACAAAAAACTAATTTGAATGATTCGCAAACCGTAAATACAATGATATACCTATTACACTGTGCACACACTCCCGTTTTTGTAAGGTGTACAAATCTAAAAACTTGTTACTCTGTCTGATCGTACAAAACAAAACTTTTAAAATAATCTAACCTCACATGCTGTCATATTTACTACTTATTTTACTGAGCAATCACTCAATATACGTTATCAGATATGTTTCACCGTCACTATTCTATTTACATCATAAAACACATCTGTGGCACTTTCTCAACTTTCTTAGCTCATTCTTTAACAGCTTATTCTCTTTGCCTTTTCTTTCCAAATATGCCCTGCACTCATTCAACCCATTTCTGGCATCTTCAAATTCTTTGCTGAACTCTTCTATCAGTTTTATAGTTCTGTTATTCGCCCTGTTCTCTTTCACAAACGATGAAATATCTGATACCTCATTTTCGAGCGTGCTGTTCTTATGTCTGAGATCGTGTATCACTTTGAAGAGCTTCTTGAGCAAATTATTAATTCCTACATTGCATCTAATGTTTAACTTTCCAAGAACTGTTTTGTTTCTATCGTTGAGCTGAAACTTTGCGACTTTACCCCCAATGTTTTTAATCTGCAAACGTACATGATCTAAGAACTCATTCATTTTATTGAGGAACATTCTCTGGTTAAAGATGGAATTGTTAAGTTTCGTTATTTCTCGTCTATATCCATCAATACTAGACTGCTCCTCTCTATGCTTGTTGATCACAGCGCCATGCTCATTTTTAAGTGTGTTGTATTTCCTCAATATCTTTTCATACTCGTTCCTTGTGTGTTCAAGCTTACTCTCAAATTCGCTCAAGTTACTTGAAAGCCTCCTATTGTCCAACACGAGCTGTTGCGCCTTCTCGTTGATATTTTCCACTTGCATTCTATTGCTCTGCTCCGATCTCCGCTTGGACTCCTCTATTTCCTTCAAATTATCGTTTGTTCTCCTCCTTTCATCCTCCAGCAAACTCTTAAGCTGTTTATTCTCGTTTATCAGCCTCTTGTTCTCCTCTTCTCTCAATTTCGATGCGGTGCCTGTATTTTTAACCTCATTTCCCAGAAAATTGTTGTTCTCCTCCAAATTTTTTATTCTTTCTGCCTGCTCATTTACGATATTATCATAAAACTTCTTCTGTTCGTTCATTTTAGTAATATTTGTGATATTATCGTTGTTATCTTCTCTCAGAGCCTCCAGCACACACATTGTATCCTTGAGCTTTTTTTCAAGATAGCTGTTTTTTTCTTCATTGGCTTTATTCTGAATTTTCAACTGCTCAATCAGATTGTTGCTCTCTTTAACTTGATCACAAAGATTATTTTCAGTCGCGCTAAGATCAGAAATCATTTTGCTGTACTTTTTCTCTTTTTCCATAAAATCAGCCTCCATATTTTTGTAGCTACTGATCACATTTCTGTACTCGTTCTCCCTCGCAATATAATCACGTTCCCTATTCTTGTGATCAAGGAGTTCCCGGTCCTTCTCCCCATCGGTCTTTACCCTTTTATTGTTCTCCACAACCATAGCATTAATTTGCTCCCTTAGCTGCACATTCTCGCGCTTAAGGCTTTCAAAATCTTCTCTGTTCACGAGCTGCATGTCAGCACCACCACTGTTACGGTAATATGATAGCTGGTACTTAAGCTCAAAGTTTTCGTTTTTCAGCTGCTCATTCTCCATTTCATATTCTTTGATAGTTTTTATGTTGGTGAGCGGATCTAAGTGTGATGAAAATGATTGCACCATACAAAGGGTAATATTAAAAATGAAATATTGAACCTATGATTTTTTGGTGGTCCTGTTATAGCCGATTATAAATCTTAAAGGTATTGTTCCCTCGCCGTGACATCAATCAAGCTTACATCTAAGAAATAGAGAGGTACATTCTCTTTTCAGGTCTAGTGTAGCTCGAAAAGAGAGAATTTAAGAAAGTAACGTGGTGTCCAACATGAGTTTATGTGTGAGCGTGCCATGGAATTGCCCATGTAAACATTTGTAATCAACCTTACATCCATATTTGTAGATGTAGCGCATTTTTATTCGAATTCCAAGGATATTTGTATCATACGAGAATATTTTGCCGTATTCCTGCACAAACTGCGGCCAGACTTAGCAACACGATTTTTAGAATACAGGGAGGCTGCTGTACAATAACACATCTTTTGATGCACTTGCATCTAAAGCGATCGTATCAAATACAGCCCTGATCCCAAGCTATATGAAGAAACTCTACGTTCGTAAGGGTCAAACCCTAAAGATTGAATGTAAAAGCAAAATCATAATTATTGGTGAGCAAACCTTTCTATTTAAAGATTTTACTATCTGTATTAATTGCTATAAGTGTTAAGCAGTTTTTATTTACATGGAAGCGGTGCAATGTTCCATGTATTCGTGTCATACACACAAATTTGCTTTTCTGCTCCTGACGCTGGGCCAAAAATCATCTACAATTAAACACCATACATCAACAACAAGTAGCGGTTCGCAATCAATAACGTAATTCAAAAGAATAATTCGTTCAAGCACATTTCATAGCTGCTGTTGCAGTTAGCAAACATATTTCGTGATTGAGTAAGATCTGTAAAGTTATTCTAAAACAGGAATGTAGCAATCACGTAATGTTACAGGTGAGAATTACGCAACATGGCCCATAAATAAAATATTGATTCTGAGAAATAAAAAACGTGTAAAAAGCAACTCAGCAACTGGCTGATCAGCTGGATAAAATAAAAAATTTTCATGGTGCATTTTTGAATGAATGAACACTGCTAACCAAGTCATTTTCTTGGTATGCGCTCAGCCGTTCTTTACAAGTAATATAAAATGTGTTGTTTTGGGCAGCAACCGATTTTTAAACTTTGGTCAAATAATACAAAAATAGAAAATAGCAAAAGCGGAAAGTGACAATTTGAAAAACACAAATTTAGTTGGATAACTATTCAGGTTCGTTCAATTTTATGAAAGGAAATAGCTCAGTTATTCATATATCATCCAACAGGAACATAAAAATACGTTTTTAATGTTTTGTAAAATTGTAAATTTGAAATGGTTGACATTTCTTCTAAAATGAAATATAACGTGCCGAAACAAGCAATACATGAATGTTATACCACACAAACATTGCATTACATTAAAATAGAATTGTATCATGAGGCGCACACCAATCACATGATTGTAAACTGTAAATCTAATTGCTTCCATGCTATTGCAGATCCATACTACACCGCAAACCATTATGAATACAAACAAATTCGTTTAAGTAGCAGCATTCGTTTTCTCAAATTGACCGGACATTCTAATACAGATGTATCAACCTGCACCGGTAGAATGTGGTTCAATCGCGATTTTTGGTATTAAAATGCAGTATAAATGGACCATTACTGTGCAAGCTAAAATGACAATCTGCTCCTGTCAAATTAATAAAAATGTACATCTTAAACGACGCATTTCATTTCTTAAATTATAGGCAATGCTAATTTCGGTCATGTTAAAGGAATAGAGCTACATGAATGAATGCACATCTGTTGGTCTATTATTGTTAAATTTTAAGTGATGTGTAAAATGTGGTATTTTATACCTATCATACAGCAAATGTCAAAAAACTATGGTCGGTCATAGGGAAACATGACCAAAGATATTTTTCAGTAATACAAACGTATTGAAAAGCATATTTATGGTACCGCTGTAAAGTGTAATTAAGAATGACCTGTGGATCAATGATGCCGTTGATAATTCTTTCTGATCATATGTAATATAATATTTTTGCTGCACATGTCAAAAAGGCAGCACTTATTTGCAAAACATTCCTTTTTCATGAGTTTGAAATAAGTGTCATTCAAGTAAATCATACAATATAAAAGAAAACGATTGGCAGATCCATATATGAGAATATGCGCATTTTGTATTGTTGTAATTGCAACAAGTGATATTGCGCAAGTTTTTGAGCGGTTGAAAGTGCTTCAGCCGAGGAACAGACGAGATGGTGCAAACTTAAGAGAAGGATTCGAGAGCAGCGTGCCGGATCGGCACTCCGAAAGAACCATGGATACAAACAATAGCACTAGAGGATTTTTTAGGCAGTTAGCAAGCAGAGCCGACAATGTTTTTGGCATGCTAAGTATTGAAAGGAGGTATTTGGGGTCTAGGATGGTGCAATCTTATCTAGCTAGTAGAGAGAGCTCATCTGCAAGCAAAAATGTACCGTATATGTCTTCGTCAGCCTTGCTATGCAACACGTCATCTTCAGAATGTCCTGAAAGCAGAGGCGCTGTGCCCAAACATAAGAATTTACAAACGGTAACACCAAATCCTAGCGTTGAATCAACTATGGTGAACCAAAGGCTGCGAAGAAGTGAAGAACATAACTCATCGAGCAGTGCATCGATCTACTATGCTTACTTTAATCCACCAACAGATCAAACTGGCAGTTCTCACAAAGGGATGGGATGTAGCACACTAGTGTGCAGCAAAACGCTCCTAAAGCGCAACAATGCGAAGCATTCGAGTAGTCCTGATCTGCTTGCTACAGAATCAGAGAGTTATGTGAAAAGTATGCAGAATACATTCACCAAATCGTCTAACATGGTGCATAGCGCGGAAGACATTCGTGATCACGCGAAAAGTATTGACCAAGTTGACCGTAAATTGAAGAAAATTACGGAATATAAAGACGGTGATTCGAGTCTTTCTGATGAAAGTGAATATTCTTGCGAACCAGGCAATATGGACTCGTTTGATCGAAACAATGAAGAAACAGCGAGTGAAAGCTTAACCTATGTTACCCGAGAAAGTGAGTCAAGCATTATATTTACGGAATGGTTAGAACAAATACGGTTAGACCGGTCGAAATTCCGCTTTCGTTCTTTAGATTCGTCTATTTATAAATTTGAACTTGGTGATTTGATCTGCTTGTGCTGGACTCCGTTCGATTCTTATTTAGAATATTTGCTGAGCGAGTTTTGCAGAACAATAGGAAATTTTCCCGTATATACACAAGGAGGTGATGATGAGTGTGCGAATGCACAATACGAAGATCTGTTGGCCTGCAAAGATAACATTGCCGGTATGCACGAGATGTATGCAAAGCAATGCCTTCTTTTTGAAAGTGACTGTGAGTGTCTGAAGGGCCAACTTGTTGAATTCCTGAGTGATAACGAGAAGCTAAAGGACACGAAAATCAACGATACCGAGAGATACGGTTCAATCAAAACAACGCAGCCCGTCGCGGATGCAGCTGCATACATGCACCTAGTAACCACTCGTATTTCTGACATGAATAAGAGATTGGAAGGCTGCACAAAAGTGCGGTACCAAGCAAATGGCCCGGATTTTATTTTTCCGTTGTTCAGGAATGTTGCACTGCTAATCAATAAGTCCATTGAGGAGCATCAAGAATCAGAAATATTGCTCAGCTGCAATAAAAAGATGATTAACCAAATAAAATCATCGATTGACGCGGTTCTGCAACAACTCAGAGAAGTGATTGAGGGATATTCGCAGGTTCATAGAATTTATGGCAAATTCATAAACAAAATCGATGATAATCTATCTCTACTACGTGATATGGACCGTTTTGATTCGTCTGATGATGATTGATTACACCGGTTTATCTAAAGTAAAAGTTTTAATTTATTATTTTTATTATTCAAGAACAGATTTGTTATTCTGCGCGTTTGTTGTGCTCACACAAGTCTTTTAGTTCCCTGTGGATATTTCTGCTAGCTATCGGCCCTTTCTTGTTCCTAACTTTGATTTGTGCACGGTTACCCCCGTTTTGATGAAAATCAAACAAATCGTGTTGGGCCAGCTGTTGGCGGTTTGTATCGCACTGGTGAGTAAAAGCAGCGAGAAAATGCAGAAAATGGGGCCATTCTGGATATTCCTTCAGGACAGCGCGAGAATACTGGCAATATTTCTGTTCAGCACCATTATCATTCGACTGGACAAGATGCAGCATAAGAAAGGAAAAGTTCCATTTTATAACTACATCATATGTGCCATTACGGATATATTGGGCAACGCCTTTTTAATCTATGGCTACTCAGAGTCCGCAAGCTACTTCGTTGTATTTATTGCCCAGCTTATGTATCCCATGATGATAATCACCGCAAAGGTGCTGTTCAACCGGAATCCTGAGATATCGCTGCTCAAGATTCTTGCATTCATCGTGCTCGTGACATCCTGTTTCTTCGTTAACAAGTACAATCACAACGAGTCATCGAAGAACATGATCAAAGGGTTTGTTTGTGTCCTACTCTCCAACTCGTTCTTCATCGCCAACATTGTACTGCAGTCGAGAGTTGTGAAGGTGATAGGGCCATTTCCCTATTTAAAAAGGGTGAACATTGCTAGTTTGGTTCTCTCACCGATAATCAA
This sequence comes from Vavraia culicis subsp. floridensis, assembly GCF_000192795.1. Taxonomy (NCBI): domain Eukaryota; kingdom Fungi; phylum Microsporidia; family Pleistophoridae; genus Vavraia; species Vavraia culicis. The sequence continues at coordinate 128,259 of NW_007360605.1, read as the reverse complement.
TCTCGCGATAAACTACCGGAACTTGCCGAAAAGTTTTGATGACGTTTGGTCGTTTTATAAATTACGATACCATTGGCTCGGACTGTACACGCTGTGTATATCCGCTTTTTATATACTCGGGACGTTCTACATTGAATGGAATGGTCCGGTGCCGTTCAACATTGCTACGCTTCCGTTTTCAGCATATTTTGGGCTCTTGAACATTTTTGAAACTTTTAAGCCCTACGTTGTGTTGGCCTACATGATTTGTATCAGTGCCAGTCTTTATTTATTGCACAAGGAACTCCGCTAGTTGGCACGACTGCCTGGTTTAATTAAACCATTGCACGAGAAGTATGGCCAATAATTAAAAAATTCGTTCAAAAAGTCATTCAGATTTGTCGCATAGCTTACATTTTTGTTGTTTTTCGAATAAAACGATCATTTCAGAACAGTGCTTTTTGAATAATCCGCTTGTGATTGTTTGTTGAGCCGTTATCACAAACTTTTTCAGTTGTATCTTTCATTTACTTGCTGATCAATGAAAAACGTTTCCCGATATCACATGTATGCTGATTGATAATAAATATCATTAATGTACAATTATATATCCTGATATGTATCAGCAACTAAAATTTTAACGAATTTGAAAATAATTTAATGCTCACGGGCACCAAAACGTTTTAGTTTATTTGCTCATTTTCCATTTTCTTCAGGATACCACCAAAAACTTGTTCTTAGGAAATAAAACAAGCATGTTTTGCTATCACGCACTGTCATGATGCAAAGGTTCTTGTCTTTTTGTGCCGGCAAAAGGAGAATCTTTCGCAGCACAAAAAAGTAATCACAGCAACTAATTGGCAATTTAACAAAAGGATTATCACCTGCCGCAGATGATTCTTGATCAATTTTGGAATATCAAAACAATCAGAAAATCACGTGGTAACGAAATCATTAACCAATCAAATCCTAAAATTAAGTAATTAAGGAGATTGGAGAAAGAAAATAATTGGTCTGCTCAACACTTTATACGGTATCTGTGCTATAATTAATCCGATCATATATTTCTATTTCGGTACTGGACCAATTATAATATACTCAATAACTTGTAAAACTATAAAAAGAGATGACGTTCAGCATTTCATGAGGAGCATAACTGTCATATTCGCTCTATTGGCTTTGGTAAAAAATATCTTTGCAGCAAGTATGTCTTCAGGAGGGTCTGTAGATGAAAATCCGTCCAAAGAAATGGAAAAATCAGCACCAGCGGGACTCAAGGATATTCCACCTTTGATGTCAGGATCTGGAGATAGTGACGAAGATGAAAATCCGTCCAAAGAAACGGAAAAATCAGCACCAGCGGGACTCAAGGATATTCCACCTTTGATGTCAGGATCTGGAGATAGTGACGAAGATGAAAATCCGTCCAAAGAAACGGAAAAATCAGCACCAGCTGGACTCAAGGATGTTCCACCTTTGATGTCAGGATCTGGAGATAGTGACGAAGATGATGATGAAGAAGAAGGAATACTTTTTGGTGAGCCATTGCCATCGATCAGCCCGTCATCACAACCACCGAAAGAAGAAGAGAAGACTGCTTCACAACCACCGGAAAAAGGAGAGCAATCTGCTTCAGAA
>NW_007360605.1:82968-126584 GCF_000192795.1 Vavraia culicis subsp. floridensis | reverse complement strand
GAAAGAAGAGGAGCAATCTGCTTCAGAACCACTGAAAGAAGAAGAGCAATCTGCTTCAGAACCACTGAAAGAAGAAGAGAAGACTGCTTCACAACCACCGAAAGAAGAAGAGAAGACTGCTTCAGAACCACCGAAAGAAGAAGGAGAGCAATCTGCTTCAGAACCACTGAAAGAAGAAGAGAAGACTGCTTCACAACCATCGGAAGAAGGAGAGCAGTCTGGTTCAGAACCACCGAAAGAAGAAGAGCAATCTGCTTCAGAACCACTGAAAGAAGAAGAGAAGACTGTTTCACAACCACCGAAAGAAGAAGAGAAGACTGCTTCACAACCACCGAAAGAAGAAGAGAAGACTGCTTCACAACCATCGGAAGAAGGAGAGCAGTCTGGTTCAGAAATATCGTTATCACCGACAGGAAAACCTAATGACTTACTATCACCAAAAAGAAGAAGGCAGTCTCGTTCATCATTATGGGAAGAAGAAGAAGAAGAGAAGGCTACTTCACAACCACCGGAAAAAGGAGAAAAGTCTAGTTCACAACCACCGGAAAAAGGAGAAAAGTCTAGTTCACAATCACCGGAAGGAGAAGAAAAGTCTAGTTCACAATCACCAGAAGGAGAAGAAAAGTCTAGTTCACAATCACCGGAAGGAGAAGAAAAGTCTAGTTCACAACCACCGGAAGGAGAAGAAAAGTCTAGTTCACAATCACCAGAAGGAGAAGAAAAGTCTAGTTCACAATCACCAGAAGGAGAAGAAAAGTCTAGTTCACAATCACCAGAAGGAGAAGAAAAGTCTAGTTCACAATCACCAGAAGGAGAAGAAAAGTCTAGTTCACAACCACCAGAAGGAGGAAAGCAGGGTGAAACAGGTTCCTCAGAAAAAGAAGCTGTCCAAATGAAATCACAATAGAGTGTTCTAAATAAAAGATCATGACAATAAATTGTATTTTTTCTTTACACATGCTTAGAGGTGCTATATTATTGCTTGTATACGCGGATGCAACAATAAATATTTTTTACGCATCTACACCGTATTTTATTGTGAGCAGCTGTTCCTGCGCATCAAATCATGAGCAAAGATGTCCCTGTGCGCTCATAAATAAGCGTTTCATCAACAAAAAGCCGTTTTCGTTCGTGTAGCATGTATTTCACGTGCTGGTAATTCTGAATGTTATTAAGCCGTTACTTTTTAAAATGAAGCGCAGCACATCGTTTAACTCTCACATTCTGAACTGAACTCCAATAGGTATTAACCCACAAATGTGCAAACAGTATATTTAAAAATTATTGAGTACTACCAGCCCAGCTATGGTAATTCCCAGGTAGTAAATGATTTAGCAAGTCAAACGAAAAAAAATAACAACGGTAAATGTAGTCATTGTTATGGCTTTATAACTACATATGATTCGAAAAGACGTAAATATGTAATTAGTTAGGGCTTTTAGCACGCAAAAAGTACGCGGACACGTACTATGAACATGTGGTTCCGTTGAGAGCCATCAACAAGCTTCGCAAAATGCATGCTCTCAATTTTTTGGCCATCATCATTTGGCGAAACAAAGGCAAAAGAGACGAAAAAGCAGATTGACAGTCCATCAATCTGTAACAAGAAAATATGTAACAAACAAAAAAAGGCAAAAACAAATAAAAAAAATCTTCAAATGTTGATTTCCAACTACAAGTTGGCAATGGAGCAAGAAAAACTGAAGATTGAAAAAAATAAAAATAAACTAAATACCAATGGTTTGGTAAACAACCAAAACCAAGGTGATACAAAAAGTGGTTTACACAACCATAAGAACAGCATCACCTTCATGGGTGAGTGCAGTGACAAATCTCATCACGATGATGAGTCATCAGATGATCGTCTTGCCGGTGGCGATGGATCTGATGAGAGTACTGATAGCAACGGCTATTATGTACAAAGTGAAACAGCCAAGCACTATGCTGGCGAGCTCAACCAGATCTGTGCAAATTGTACGGCAATACACTTTAAAGACGAGACACACCGTAGACGCATGTATAAGAGCTGCTGTCACTTCGGCAAGCTGGCCTACACACCACGAGATAGCTATCCAGAGTATCTCAGATCGCTGTTCATCGATACAGCAAGCAGCAATCATAAAAACTTCAAGGCAAACATACGATCGTACAACAGTGCCCTGTCGTTTGCGTCAATGGGTGCAAATGTGGAGCAATTCACACGAGGAATGTACTTCTTCAAGGTGCATGGTCAGGTCTATCACAACACATACAACATAAACCCGCTTGAGAACACTAATAGGAGGTACTCACAGTTGTATGTGATTAATACAAACGATGCCACAGATCTGAGATCGAGAAACCCTGCAAATGAGAAGTGTGACAAAGCAATACTACACAATCTTGACAGGACAATAAGAGAAGTCAACCCGTATGCAGAATCCTGCTGAGGTTGAGAGAAGTGCAGTACGTGAAGGAAACATGCTGATGGTATATGTGGTGTTCAACAAGAACATTCATCGCGACATGAACAGGTACGATGTTCCTACAACGGGCGAGATTACGATGATATTCAGCGAGACACAGCTGCCATTCATACTCAAGAGAAGACAGTTTCTGGCTCTTCTTTCGTTTGCGATGACAATCCACAAGTCACAGGGTCAGTCATTTGACAAGGTAGGTGTTTATCTGCACAGCCCAGTCCTTGTGCATGGTCAGTTGTACGTAGCTCTGTCGAGAGTGCGCTATGCAAACGGTCTAAGGGTGTATGTTGCTGACAATGGAGACCAAGGAAAGCATGAGAATGATAAAGTATACACAAGAAATGTTGTGTATAATGAGCTACTGGAATGAAAGTGATTTATTGATTTTGTGACCACAGAACAGTTAGTAGAAAGGAATGACCTGATGTTACAGTTGTATTCGAAAGCGCTATTTTGGTATACTACCCATTCATCATCCATTTGGAAAGACAGGATATCGCAGCAAGTATTCTATAAAACATGAATTATACCTCATGGACAGCAATCACAGCTGGTTGCTCCACCATATTTCCAATAATGTGCTTATTATTCAGGTTAGAATAAGTGGAGCATATGTACACCGTATTAAATTTTATGTTGGGCCATATAAATACGTAGCAGTACATTACTTCGCGTGCTTTTGATTCAAGATTCGTTTATTTACCTATCCCATATTAGGAGTGTGATTATGGTCAAAAAATCGATTGACAGAGAAATCCCGTACTTGTGGTAAAATATAAAATACAGCCAAAGAACCTGATACCGTACAATGGTGGTGTGTTTGAAGAAACCATTTGATAAAACAATCGAGGTTATCTCTGTTATGCATAGAACGATGTTCATTGAGCCATGTAATGGTCTCGTGAACACATGGAGTGGGAGATTGCAGTAAATTATATTTGATTAGGTAATTCTACGATGATACAAATATCATTATCAAAATGTAAGTCGATCCGTTGGCTTGCATCAGAGTCAAATCGGAACGGGTCACTCACTATCCAGCAACGATACTTTGCAATAATGACTGAGCTCCGAGAACAAAATTAAAGCTTGAACTTAATGAAATCACACGCATCTCTACCAGCAAATAATCGCTGCCAATACGGTTCAAGATGTCTCGCACATTATTAAACATTTATTTTTTTACGAAAAATTCATTAGGCAGATCATCCAGCTCATTTTCATCGCAATTTTTTTTCAATTTCACATCGTTACTATTGCTTTCTTCAATTCCTTTATCACCAAGCCGTTCTTTCAGCTCCAAATCAAATCCGCTACCATCCTTGTACACCAGTGACTCACCGTCATCATACACCGTGTCAGAAACGTTGTCAAAGTTGTTTGGGTCACTTATACTTCGTTCTTTTACAGAATCATCATGTGTTGACACATGAGGGCTGCTGTTACTCTTGATAATCGTGTACTCCTGAGTTTCCTCCAAATCAATGTCATCAAAATCAGAATCAGGGTTAAACGCATCTCGAATATCGTGGGGTCTCTTCGGCTTGAGTTCCTGCGGTTCTTCCAATATTTCATCATTTTTTAAGTTACTTCCATCGCTGGCTCCCCCATCGACCACGTCTTCGACTTGCAGTTCCTTCTTACCCTCATCATTATTTTCTTTCTTCGTACTTTTACCGTTTTCAGGCTCATTTTCAATGCTTTGTTTTTTCATATCATTCTCATCTTGTTTTCGACCTTTCTTCTGCCTGACATCCTCAATCTCTTCTCGTTCTTCCAATTTTTGCAACTCCTCAGCTTTTGCATTTTTTTCTCTCTCCAAATCATCTTCTCTCTTTTGTTCTTCCAACCTCTTTTGTTCTTCTGCATTAATCCTTTCTGCTTTTTTCATCTCTTCTCTTTTCTTCTGTTTTTTCAACTTTCTTAACTCCTCGGTTTTTGTCTTTTTTTCTTTTTCTAATTCTTCTTTTCGCTGCTGTTCTCCCAATCGTTTAACTTCTTCTGCCCTAATTCTTTCTGCTCTTCTCAAACCTTCCATTCGCTTCTGCTCGTCCAACTTCCTCAACTCTTCGGTTTTTTCTCGCTTCACTTTTTCCAGCTCTTCCTTTCTACGTTGCTCTTCTTCCCTTCTTCGTATTTCTTCTTTTTTACGTTGCTCTTCTTCCTTCTTCTTCTCATTCAATTCTTCTTCCCTTCTTCGTATTTCTTCTTTTTTACGTTGTTCTTCTTCCTTTTTTCGTATTTCTTCCAATTTTCTGTACTTTTCTTCCTTCTTCTTCTCATTCAATTCTTCTTCCCGTTTCTGCTCCTCCCTTCTTTTTATTTCCTTTTCGCGCTCTTCTTTGGCTTTACGAACCTGTTCCAATTTTCTCAATGCCTCACTTTTCTCCATGTTCGCTTGCTCCACCCCATCTACCCTTTGTTCTTTCTCCATTTTCTCATGATCTTTCGATTGCTCAACTCCATCCGCAACTTTCATATTTTCAATTTTTTCAAGTACACAATCCTTCTTCTCTCCCAAAGCCACTCCACCCACATCATTCCCTGTATTTTGACCGCTTACCTTTTCTATCTCGTTCAAAGTACTTTTTATAGTATCTTCTTCCTGCTTTCCACTATCATCCTTTTTGCGATCAGCCACACTTTTTTCATCTTGTATCTTTCTCTCTTTTTTATTCTCCTCTTTCTTTTTCTCCAAAATCTTGCGGTACTCCCCATCATCAAATACGAACTTAATCGGCTCATCGCTCTCAAAAATTTTGTACAGCAAACCCGTACCAAACGTTGCACCCATCAAATTTTCAGGGTCATTGTTCAAAAAAACCGCAACTTTTCGTATCGTATTCGTTTCCTTGTTAAAAACGAACAGCACGCACTCTTTACCCTTAAATTCGTACAACTTGTATCCAAAAGCATCCTCGTTAGGAATGTACACCCCCTCGATTCCGATCACATAATCCTCGAAAGCTTGCAGACTTGCTCTGTGAGCGGGAGAGTCTTCATCCACCTCGATTACACATAGTGTGGGGCAGTAAGGCTCGCCCTTGTGCACCTTGACATTGATGCCTAGGCTCTCGCCCTCCACACACTTCTCCAAGCACAGGTCCATAATCTTCTTTGTGCATAGATCCAACACCTGCAGCCTTATTTGGTGCTGTTTCCACTTGGTAAACTCCTTCTTTACGTCTTCTGAACTGCCTACCGGCTTGTCGTTCACAAGGGTGATCGTGTGTATGAAAGGTAGCAAATTCAGTTTGTGTGCGCGTGAGCCCTCGGTTACTTTGGTGATTTGCAGGGTCACGGATTCGTCGGTGATTGTCTGTCCCATCTCTGAGGGGTACCGCTTTTTAGTAATAAATTGTTTTATTATTTTGGCAGTAGATGCAGATGAGTGAAGATAGCACCGTGATTGGCACAATATTAGCGTATTATCTGATAAATTTATGTATGAAATACGGTATGGCGTGCTAATATTCTACTACCGGATTTAAACATGTTTTACGGATAAAACAACGAGTAGCCTGTTGTAAAAATAGACAAGCGATCTTTTGTGCTGTCTTATGTTTGTTTGTGTTCTATGTATCCGTGATAAGCGATAATTCGTTGTTAAAATCGCTCATCAAAGCATTTAATCCGCACAAATGTCAAAGGAGTCTACACGTACTTTGATACGCTCAATATTTTTATGATAAAACACGAATCACAAGTTGTGCGGCTGCGTACCAGGGAAAAGACCTGCTTCATAGACTAATGCGCTTGTGAGCAGGTACAAATAAATATGGTTATCTGAAACGAAAGTTCCTGTGGCAAATGAGTGATCTTGATCACATAATACATACAACGAATCGCTTTAACTGTTGCATTCCAAGAAAATGCTTTTATCTGCACAAGTTTTGTTTACTAACAGTGAACCTGTGACCGTGGTTGGTCCCAGCAGACCAGAAAAGTGTCTTGTTGAGGTGTTGTATGAGATGAGTAAACGGCCGTTAGTAGAGAATTGCGCGGACTTTGCACACTAAAATGCAGCATTTTAAGCAAATAGAAAATCAAACGCGTGAGCACAACCTATGGCACAACAAATGCACCGCGGTAAAATATTTGTCTGCTAATCATGAAGTGATAGAGCGCACTTCTAAATAAATACACGATCTGTCGATGAGAGCAAGGGAAACAGGTACCAAAGTTTTGTATGCTACCTTTGGATTATCAGGTATTGCCAAAATGTTCAAGTGCAAGCAAACATAAGATCATACATCAAATAATGGTTCATATTTGGATCGTACAAAGATCGGCTAGGATGTCTAAGCACACTCATTGAACTACGTACATTAACACTTACTCTCATTTCTGTACCTATCCGTAACATTATTAGGAAATGTTATAAAAAAGTTCACATGCAGATCGTGAAATGCCCGGTACGAGATCTTAGAATTTATTACGGTTTAAATCATTGTGAACGACTGAAGAACAGCAGGATTTATTGTAAAATTGAACAAACCGTGTGCCAAACGACACTTCCATTAGCAAATACAGATAAGACCTGACAGCATTTTCCATAAAACCACGTGTTGAAAGCATTCATTACAGCTGTTGTATGGCGGTAGCTCTCATACAAAGCATCGTCATTCGTGTGCGCTCAAATGTCCGCTCTATGCTTTGTATAAAACGGTATTTTACGTGCTGGCATGTTCGATCTAAGGGTCTATTTCAATGTAAGGTGACCCGATCAAACTATTTACCGTCCAACTTATTGCTTAGTGCGTACTGTCATCGTATTGAGTTGTACAGCTGATATTTAACAGCAAAATGGTGTGCTGCAATAAGACAGGACCTAAAATGCACACTATAGGTGCTATATTCACACACAGCACTTAAAATGAATATTTTGTGTTGTTAGTTAATTAATCTTGGTATTTAAGCAAAACAAATGACGACCCCCAATGAAATTGCATCGAGTTGGTATCGTGGGATCGGGCAGCTTCGGCACAGCCATTGCAAACGTTCTTGCGCGAGGCGCGCTGAAGAAGGCCGCGTTTGATGACACGGTGAAAGTATGGATTTTTGACGAAAGTGTGGATGTAGATGGAAATGCGGTGATGCTCAGCGAATACATCAAAGAGAAAAAGGAAAATGTAAAATATTTACCAAATGTAGAATTACCTGAAAATCTTTTGTTCATCAAGGATCTGAAAAAGGTTGCGGACACAAGCGATATTTTGATCTTCGTTGTTCCTCATCAGTTCATCGAAAGGATTGTGCAGCAGTTAAGAAACATGAGTCTGAAGCGAAAGATTGCGTGTTCGTTGATGAAGGGAACGCTCTTCTCGGAGGAAACCTCTGAACTCGTTCTCATCTCAAATTATATTGAACGAGAACTTGGTTGGTCATGTTCAGTCGCAATGGGTGCAAACATCGCCACAGAAATGCATCGAAGCGTGTGCGAAATGACAATAGGGTCCAAAGAGGATGGCGATGTGCTGAAACGGCTCTTCGACACTCCGCAGATAAAGACCACGGTTGTCAAGGATAAAGCATCGGTAGAGATGTATGGAGCACTGAAGAACATTGTAGCCATAGGCTATGGAATGGCATACGGCCTTAATCTATCCATTAACACGCAGGTAAGCATAATGAGGTGGGGAATGCTTGAGATGATGCGATTTGTGAGGATTATCGATGCAAGTGCTGATTTTGGTACAATTTTGGAGTCGTGTGGTGTAGCGGATCTCATGGTTAGCTGTATCACGGGGAGAAACGCGAAGTGTGGGGAGAGGATGGCCAGGGAAAATCTAACTATAGAAGAGATAGAGAAGGATATGGGTGGTCAGAAGCTGCAGGGGACATTGTGCGTGTATGAGGTGATGATGTATCTGAGGAAGAAAAATATGGAGGATGACTTTCCTGTGTTCCGTACTATTTACAATATTTGCTACGGTAAAGCGAAATGTAACGAAATTTTGAGCGTTTTTAACGAATAAATGTTTGTATGGTATTCGTATGATGCGGCGTTGAGAGGCAACGAACTTTTATAGCACGAAAAAGCGTGAAATAGCTGTGCTGAAGGAGTATGGCCTTAATCTAGCGGTTTAAAACAGGCAACCTCTCTATCTTGGAATAGAATACTCTCAGGTAGGAGTATATTACAATTCGTGGATAGTTTAGATCGTGGCTGTACATCCACTTTATCATTTTATGGCCATTGATAAGATAAATCGGATTGAATGCTTCTTTTTGGGTTTAAACTGGGATAAAAGTATGTTGTGCACTGATTACAACCAATTCATACCAAATATGAGCGCGTTGTGATTATTTTTTTGCCATGAAACACACCTTTAATACACTGTTCTGTAGCACAAATCATAATTAATACGTAAATGAGGTACAATTGTGGTAAAATACCCGCTTTACATCAACCATAAGTAAATCATCTTCAATCGAAAACAATATTTTGAGCATCGGTACAAGAAGCATTCTGTGTGGTAAACAATCCAATAAATTTACCTTTCGTAATTTTTTAGCAATGCGGATCAGGTCCATTCAACGTAATCGTTTGTTACCAGCGCTTAATTAACCGTTCACACAAAGAAAATCTATTAACGATCAAAATCAGTACCAATATAAATATAATGCGGCCGAAAACCATAGCAGCTACGTATTTGTGATCACCGAGGATACTGCTTGTTACAATTTCTCTATTCTCAATTTTAGTTGTTTCCAAATCGTTGGCATTTCCATACAAAACACAGATACATGAAGTCTACACATAAAATTGCAAAATTATCAGATCAAGGATTTTTGATCAAATTACAAAAACGTTATATTGGCATCAAGCAGTGGATAATGAATGCGCAGGCACGTCAAGAAATTATAGATATGAGCATATCTGTTGCATATACGTGATGTGTGTGCGCTAATAATTTGCTCTCAACCAATACACCAGTCAGAAAACTCATCACCAGGCTTGGGATCATGTTTCATTTCCTTGCAAAACGTTTCGAAATGCTATTCAAAACAATACGGTACGCAATGATAATGAGCGTAAATGCCGAGTCAGTTCCTATATTTACCATGACAACAACATACATATCATTTGTTCTTCTGATCCTGTTCGGGTATTTTCGCGACATCGTAGGAATGCTGTTTCTTACGAAGGGATATAGGCATCTGATGCGTAAGGGCGACCTACAGCCGATTTACACCACTTTTGAGAGCTTTTTTATTCGAAGATTGTACACACGGATAAGAGATTGCTGGAATAGACCGATAACCGGAGTTCCTGGCAGAATCATACAGGTACTGGAGAGAAAATCGTATGACAACAACCAGACGTTTATCCTGACTGGCAAAAAAATACCACTGCTGAACCTGAGCTCGTATAATTATCTCGGCTTTGGTACGAATAAAATGGAGGTGATAAAGAACGATCTTGCCACAGCAGATTTATTTCCAATAAACTATCCCGGCACAGTTTCAGACATCGGAACACACCCCATCAACAGAAACTTGGAAAAGCACATCGCACGTTTTCTAAGAAAGGAAGACTGCATCGTTTTTCCCATGGGATTCGGCACAAATTCGTGCAATATTCCGATCATCAGTGACGAAAATACGTTGATACTCAGTGACGAGCTGAACCACAATAGTATAATCTATGGCTCCAAAATGTCTCAGGGATGTATACGAACCTTTGCGCACAATGACATGGACAATTTGGATAAACTCTTGCGCTTCTACATTTCACAGGGACATCCAGATACTAAGAAAGCATGGAACAAGATCATTGTGATTGCGGAGGGACTTTATTCGATGGAAGGAACAGTTCTCTCGTTGAAGAAGCTGATAATGTTGCGCAGAAAGTATAAATTTTATCTTTTCATCGATGAGGCTCACTCGATCGGTGCAATGGGTGCAACAGGCCGGGGTGTCGCTGAGTACTGCAACGTGCCATTCGACGAGATCGATATTTTCATGGGAACGTTTACGAAAAGCTTCGGGGCCGCGGGCGGTTACATCGCAGCAGACAAAAAGGTTATCAACTTTTTGCGTAATTACAGTGATTTTTCACTTTATGGCGAGCAGTTATCACCAGTGGTGGCGCAGCACATCCTAACAAGTTTTAAAGTTATGAACGGTCCGTTTGGAAATGTGCTCAGGAGGCGACTTAGAGACAACATAACGATGCTGAGGAAGGGTTTGATAGCAAAAGGCTTCGTTGTTTTTGGTGAAGAGGAGTCACCGATCATTCCACTGTTGATATATAATCCGGGAAAAATGTTTGAGTTCTCAAGGATGTGCATGCAAAGGGGGTTGGCAGTCGTTGTCGTGGGGTATCCTGCAACACCAGTAATCTCCAATAGAGCCAGGTTTTGTGTGTCGTCCATACACACAGAAGAGGACATCAAGTGTGTATTAAAGGTTATTGAGGAGGTGGGCGAATTACTTGGTATAAACGTGCTCAAGAAACGTAGGTTCTTCTTTTTCTGACCGATGAACTAATAAATATTGATCGTTGTAGAGTAATTTTGTTCTGAACTGCGGTAAGGAGCCAAAAAAGATTTAATCTGTGCTGTATAGGTGGCATGGAACACGAGTCAGGTATCGTGCACTAAAAAAGCAATGCTTCATCATCTGCTGCAATAAAATATTCTAGGCCCGGTCCCTTTATCGTTATGTGTGTGATGATCAAAGGTCTTGGTGATTCATAGGAGTTCATTTATTTTTTAAGTACGTCCTTGCCGATGAACATGACCATGATGGAAATAAAAAAGCAATAAAATGAAGCATCCGGAAAACTCAAAAGTTAGAAAAATGATATAAATGGATACAGCAATCAGTGCCAGCACAAACATACAGGCGATCCGTGACAGTTGAACGGTGTAGCTGTCCATTTTAGTAACGCTTGTCAAATCCCGAAGATGCAAATTAAACGTGCTACTAGGGAGTGAAGTGCACGAGAACCGTCAAGTGCTGGAATAAAAAAATAATTAATTTATTGAAGTGATGCATTCAGCGTTGAAGAGACTTTCTGAAAACAAAGTAAAATACCACAAGACTGAGAAAACCAAGAATGCCTGCAAAAATAATCTTAGACTTTTCCATCAGCATCTTCACCACCCTAATGCTCCTCATTATGTCCTCAATATCGTTTTTATTCTCGTAATGGGGCAGTTTGTTATTAAAATTGATGGCCCTGCTGTACGTCAGGTTGTTGACATTGAGGTTCTCTAGAATGGTCGAGCCATACACCTTCAGGCTCGTCAGGGTAAATAGCGAATGTTTTCCCTGAAAGTTTAGGACATCGATCCGCAATATGCTGGTGAACACATCATTTTTGACGTAGAACAGCTGTTGCCCTCTCGTGAACCTGCAGCTGAATGAGCCCAAACTCACCCAACTCCCATCAATATAGGTAGACAACTTAATTTGACGAGGAAAAGAACTCAGATATTCTTTGTTTTGCAGTTCTACGCAGTTAATCTTGACCTCATTGCATAGTTTCACTATGATATAAGTCGGTGCACATTCGCCAATCGCATAATGGTCGCTATTGGGTGTAAGAATGGCATCGGGACGATCCAGATTTTTGCTTGTGTACACGATGAATGCCCCACACAGCGAGGAAGCATAATTACAACCACGTGTACATTCCGTTAGCGAGAATAGAAAAAGAATCACTTTTACGATCATAGGGGTGGAGATATGGTAGAAATTTTGTATGACCTGCGTTTGCAGTCGGGTATGTTACTGGCTGCCAAAGGCAGCTTGGTTAACTAAATTCGCTAGTCAGTACCTCAGAAACGGTGCGGTTTGCTTTTTCAACACCATCAGGTCGAATGGACAGATTAACGGCAAAAGGATGGGATGGACTGGTAACATGGGTCTTAATACATGTACTTGTGCCAGATACTCGCAATATACACCCGTAATTACATCCTTGCTATGCTCTTAGTGTTTATATCGTCTAGAAAGCGTAATAAAGTTCTATAACTGCCAATTTTATTTTTAGCACTCCATAGTTCTGAAAATTATGTTTTGTGCCCTGAACTTAGCACGGCACGAAAACTTTTTCTTGTGAAATGAAAAAAAGCCAAATTCAAGATCTGCTCGTAGCAATAATTGATTCTAGCGGACCAGAAAAGCGCATTTGTTGCTATTTTTTTGGTAAAGTGGTGAATGAACCAACAAATATATTTTGCAACATAAATGAAAGTTACTCTATTTTTCACGCATAACACGATCGGTTCCCTCATAAAGATTGAACCAATGGTGCTCTCATACAAAAAGTACGCTGCCATACTTTTGAGGATGCCATTAGCTTAGTCTCTGATCAATGGTCACCATGAATGAACAGCCAAAAATACCGCAAGTGGTCATTTCTGCGCCAAACGTGTGTGTGAAACGAAGTGCTCAGATGTGTATTGTTATGATTGTGCCGGGCTCGCAGTTTATCAAGAACACAACATAACGACTCACTCTAAAATTCTGTGATGTAGTGGAATTGAGGTTTAAAAAAAGTATTACAACAAATTACATATTTTTCTTGAATAAAGTGCTGAAACACAAGTACAAGGCTATGTTATGAACAGTAGGTTGTCCTGTACACGTAAATTTGTGCACAAGTTACAGTTTTTAACACGTTCATTAGAGCACAAACAGCTTTCTTAACGTGGTGGAATCAATTCTTGCACCAAAAATGCCCTTCTCATGTACTTTTTTCTCTCTTTATTGCACTATAAGTTACAAATCAATGTTTTCATAATTGTCAAAGGAAGCGAACAAACACAGATAAAACATTCTTACACGTTTTTCTTCCCAGTGTTCTCTGCTAAAATACATAAAAGTACTTTTCTAGTAAAAGGAAATGCAAATAAAATATTTTTGCAAACTATGCACATTTACTGCCACACACAACACTGTCCAGGCCAACACACTTTCTATCCACTCAAAATACTTCACACTCAATGCATTGCCACAATTATTGTTTTAGGATAAATCACACATTACCATGCATGACACCACTAAAGTACACATAAGGAAATATTTCAACGTGTTTGCTACAATATGCCATAGTTTTTCCTTGCCCATCATTTAAGTGCGTGACCGCTCCACAAGGAACCAGCTTTTATCCTTTCCACATGGAATTGAGAACACCAATAGTTTTCAGATCAATTTGCTTGGTTGTTTCGTGCCAACAAATGTGTGTGTATACTGATTGCATGGTACTGATGCCCAGCACACGCACGCTGACACCGTGATTTACTGCGTTCAGGTTACAAACATGATTATTTGGTGGTCTAATCTATAAATGGTGCGGTTTAGACTGTCTTGAGAACGTACAATTGAATAAAGCCATTTTACGATCATTTCTTGCCTTGAAAACATGTTCATTTTTGAGAGCCTTATATAGTAAATGGAGGTGCACACAGCCATGGCATACCAATTATTTGATTTTCGTGCCGCTCATTTTCTATTGTGGGAGATAAAAATCTATGAACTTGTATAAATCAATTATTTACCTGTTCTATTTCCCTTATATGCACTTTTCCTCCTAAATATCGTTAAAGAGAGTATTTAGTGTTAATACGAGCAGATGATAATTCTGGTACCAAAAAACTGCGCAAATATTTTTCTGCATTGTTATGAAGCGCGTTTTTGGCTGGCAGGCGTAGCACTGCTATTTCAACAAGCGCCTGCATGATGCTTAAACCCGGTTGCAGCCCCGCATGTATAAAACACGGGCAAGAACACACCAAAAGGTGCGCAAAATCTAATTTAGCGAATAGGGCGGTGAACGAAGCGAGGAGGCTAAAAATAGAAAATGAGGAGTGAACAGACAGGAACACCGGTACGCAGTACCAACACCACAGAGTTCTTCTGAATGACTTTAATGGATTAGATCATTGCACACATACATATACCGGTGATTAAGGCACCGCAAAGAGCAAACATTGAGCTCGCATCACCATTCGTCTTGCTGCTCGACTTCTCCTTATCACTAGACTTAGTCTCATTCTTAGTGTCAGTTGCATTATCACCGTTACCACCATCCTCCTCTTCTTCCCTCTTGGTAGTGTTACTTGCCGTGAGCACAAATGCCACGAATGCAAAGATAACGAACAAGTTCTTCAGAATTTTATGCATAGGGGAAAGGGAAGGCGCGCTTTTATATTTTCTGATATCAAAATAAAGTCATAATTTTGTTGATTTGATAAATTAAGAAAAATTAGAAAGTTTATGACAAATGATAATCTATCAGAACGAATGGCAAGTGATAAAATGGTGATCACGACTTGTTTGTTGATGAGCGCATTCGTTGCGCTACTCGTTAGTTGGTGAGCTGTCAACATGATAGGTAAGAGCGGCACAAATGGTGGGAGAAATGTCTTAGTTCCGCAGTAGAACATGAAACGAAGAGTTTTTAATGCAAATTACGGCATGGTAGGGAGGAGCAGGGCAGCGTAAAATGCTCAATACACGCGTGCGGTGAGTAACCGCTTGGTACGGCGAAGTACCGTACGGTACACCGGTGTGCTTTTAGTTGGTAGGTACAAACAAACTCATTGGCAATCTTTTAAAAGCCTTAACATGGCCGTGATTGGTGTACCTGAGTGCTTGGTAAATGCGTAGCAAATAGTTTAACTCGCCAACAATACGAATTTATCATTTCATGTAATCATTTTAAGGAATGGTCCAATGGTAGGCTTTGCCTGCTATCGCTGTCTCGTTTGCACCATTGTATTTGATTTAGAACTTTTGGTTGGCTGCCCGTGGACCACCGTCTTGCTGCCATCCAAAAGAACGATTTTCCTTATCATCCTTGGCAATCACGCCCTTCCGTACGGTCATCACCGATCAGGTAATGACAATACCTCGAGATATCCGGCACGAATTAGAACACGCAATAAAAAATTTAATAAAACCATAATCACCGGAAAAAGTGCTCGCAATTAATTGTGAGGTAATTAAAACGCAGCCATCAATCACATCGAATAATTACGACAGCTCAACGGAGAATGACTCTTTGTTAGAGCATGCGGAACGGTTGCAAAGCTGACTAGTGCTGTCTAAATGCTGCTCGATAACGGTTTGCAATACTCACACTGCTAATATCGCATTGCCAATCACTCCACATGTCTACGCATTTACTTGGTGTCTTGCAGAGCTACTCCAAATTTATACCGCTTTATCACGTCATTACCATCACTGATTGATGGCTCGGCACTTCACCCGACAGTTTAACATTCTTAATTAATTATGTGCGGTGCACGCCTCATCGGTATTTTAGTTCTTTTGCCGGGTCGGCCGGTGATTGTAAGTTGAACGGTAGTGCGCATTGTACGAGTGTTGTAGCCTTAATGGTTGGAGTTGCGTAGCGGTGGTGCGATGCAAAGGTTTTTGTTCCTCACTGGCAGAAAGTTGGAATTGAGATTTACAACGTGCCAAATAAAATTAATTGTTACGGCATAGCTGTGCTGTGGACACCTTTTAATCGTGTTAGCACGCTTGTACCGTACTGCGTTGTGGTTTGCGGTACAAACACGTACTAAGGAAGTACACGGCTAGGTTTATACAATGAACGGCTGTATCTCCCTTTATGACCGCAAACAACATTTGGCACAAAAATTTACGCTCTGCGGTAAACATAGCACCCGTTACGTGTGTTCACGAGCGTAAACAGCGGATAGTATGGCACGATCAGTTCTTGTGCTGAGCAATACCGGATTAAAACATCATATTATGTGTGAATGATGGACTTGAAGCACGTTTTGACCGTGCTATTCTCAGAGTTAAAATAAATTTACTATTACTTCAATTTGTGACTGCGCTATTCCACTAGGTCTACACCAGAATATATGAAAATAATTTATTTAGGCACCGCGATACGAGCACAACATTAGCAATTCCTCTCTCATACAAGAATTTTGCTCTGCATCCATACGCTTTTTAACCTATGATCACGGGAATTAAATCGATACCTGCAAATGGTATCAATGCCATGGTAGAGCACTGAACCATGATAAACACGACATAAATCATTTCATCACTTGGCACACAGCTTAACGACTCGATCACACCAGCATTTATCGTAGCATCCCCTTTCACCTCCATACAACCAAATCACTTGCTGATGTCACTGCGTTTTATAAATTTAACCAATTCATTTGCCTTAAAATCATCGCCACTCAAACCCTCGAACCCCACAATTCCATCCACACACTTCCCATCCCTGAAGAATCCTAGGAATGGCAGCGTTCTAATTTGCAAATACTCACACACATCCTCAAACAACTGCGCCTCAGCCCTGTAAAACTTTATATCACCTACGATATCAGCGGCTTCTGCAAGTTTCTTGTCCATTATTTGGCAACGAGCGAATTCAGGATTATGAAAGTGTATGATACAACGCTGAGTTGTTATGGTGTTGAGAAGTGACTGGCGAGAAGTGATGGATGGAATTGGAATTCCCTTTTTCAGTTCTGACAAGCGTTTTTGTTTGTAATGGCTAAGTACCTGGTCGTCTACGTCTGAATCGATCAGCATCCGTTTCTAGGGGCTAAGAATTACGGAGCGTAAAAATGTAGCAATAGAGCAACTCCGGTTTTGATGTGCAAATTTTATACTGAACAGGTCTACGATCTTTGATAGCGTGCAATTATTATCGTGTGAACGGTACTGAACAGCGCTTTTCCACGTGATGTGATCAGTGCATCACTAAACTACCTATGATAAAGCAACTGCACCAATCACAGCCTTTTTACGAGTGGTCCATTCTTTCCGTACTATTTCATTCATTTTATACGTATTGCAATGTTTTGCACGTTCGCAGAATACGCCTTGACCATGGAAAACAAGTACATAATACGATGTTCCTTACAAAATTTTCGTTATCTTAACCATTTCACGGTACTATCGTGTGTTAATAATGAGTTTGTAAGTTTAAGAGGTACATTAACGTTCAGCTAATGTCCTTTTCATCACTGCCGAACGGCGAAAACAATAATTAAAAGATGCAACCATTTTTTGCTAACTACCCGTTTAATCATCAACCAAAGTGCGATAAACCACAACAGCAGCAGCTCACATCCTTACTTACCCGTAGTGTGCCGGTGCATTATTTGCTACAAATTATCATTCCGCTCCACACACAGCACCAACCAAAGAGACAACCTGCCGGGATTAACCATCTTAATAACAA
The DNA here is from genome assembly GCF_000192795.1 of Vavraia culicis subsp. floridensis. Taxonomy (NCBI): domain Eukaryota; kingdom Fungi; phylum Microsporidia; family Pleistophoridae; genus Vavraia; species Vavraia culicis. The sequence goes on along the minus strand of NW_007360605.1, from coordinate 108,926 downwards.
TCTTCACAAAAATACCGGTAATAATCACGAATTACAAAAAGTACCGGCCTATTCACAGCAAGTTTATGTCTTCTCACACAGTCGACTCCATTAAAATAATTTATTGGTTATCCCTGTCCACCCTGCTCATTCACATCCAGTCCCAGTCTCTCCTTGATCCTTTTAACCCTGCCATAGCAGCTTTTCTCTTCGAACACGGATGCCAACCTACTCACATTGTGTGTGCCCACATAACCATTCACATGTCTTGTTTTTTTATCATTTTTGCTCTCCTCCCGCTTGTTTATTCCCTCTATGATGTTCTGCACGTTCTTCTTATCTGCCATGATTTACTGCTCGTTTTTTCCTTTATAAAAAGTCATTTTGATAAATGGCTATCACAAAATAGCTGATGAATGTGCAATGATCATTTGCTGCAGATAAACAGATTGGTCATGTTTTGTGCTTGTAAACCGTGTGGTGCCGGCTGTATGACCAGCTTGTCTCCATGTGCGGGTGTCCGGTGGTACAAGACCCTGTCATGTTTTGCAATGATAAGCCAAAGGTTCGGAATGAGCAGCGTATTCAACGCCATTGTTTCATAAAGTGATATTGATATTTGTAGAATGGCTGATATACCACGGCATAAACATGGTGACTGCGTGCTGACGTACCTATGCCCAGCAATACCAGAATGCCCTGGTGCACACTCCCGTACATTTTAATAAAACTGCTGTACTCCATTGATGAACAAATATTTGCAACGATCTCACATGCGGTATATCGAGCATGTTTTGTTTTTTTCATTCTTGCTAAACAAATCAACCAAGCCAATGAACCGAATTTGTATTGACAGCATGGCTCACAGATTTAAACAAATAGCTTGTTGCTTTAACTACCAGCTCAACTCTCTCTTCAACCAATGCTCTGCTTTAAATGCTTGTATGAACAGCATTAAAAAACATTTAATGCTGTTCATTTGTATAAAATGCTTTTTACAAAGCGGATGCTACAAGCGGAGTATTTGTGAACAGGATGCGAAGTGTTACGCTTATGCAGAGAATATGAGCAGGACACGAACCAAACATTCTACTCAGAGTCTATTCGTCTCGGTCATACCGCAGTTGGTGTGTTTACTCAACCGACCCGTATAATTGATCTGACTGGTTCATGGACGAACCATGCAGCTGCCGTTCAAAGTCTACAGCTGTTTCTAAGTTTAGAACCATTCTCCTGTCACAAAAATAAACATTGAGCTGTCAAATATTGCATTTCTTATCGGAGAACATAAATTTGACCACTTTGGTCACACATCCCTCAGTTTTGAATGGGGCGTACAAAACGGACAATGCTACCGTGAAACAAAGGGAAAATGTTTCCTAAAAGGTGTTTTTTATTTTTGAAGGGAGTCGACCCGCAAGACTATGCAACAAATAAACAATTTTTGGCTGTAAAACACTACACAAGTCTTTTTGTCTGCCTATTGTAAAAAAGAAGTGATCATCTAGGCGTGTTGAGTTCATTGCCATTTTTGAATGCGGTAAACAGGGTTAACTCACAATTATTGCACGTAAGACAGCATTAACGATCTTTGAATGCGGTAAACAGGGTTAACTCACAATTATTGCACGTAAGATAGCATTAACGATCTGTAAAAGCTGATTCAGCAGTTTTTTGAATGAAGCATATTTGAGAAGGTAAATCGATTCACTTTGAGGTGGCAACTCGTATTTGATCCTAAGAACAATCAAAGATGAAGGAGCAGAACATTTTAATTATACGGCCATTTTCATTGTTATTTTTTCATAGTGTCTGTATCCCTCCAGTTCAAAGTCTTCATACTCGAAGTCCTCAATTCTCTCGATCTTCCTCTTTGGTCGAATGTAAAGCTTTGGAAACTCGTACGGCTCTCGCTTCAGCTGCGTTTTAAGCGCATCCACATGGTTCGAATAGACATGTGCATCACCAATGACGTGCACAAACTCTCCCAGCTCATACCCAGTCATGTAGCCGATCATTGCAGCCAGAATGGAATACGATGCAATGTTGAACGGCACTCCCAGGCCCATATCACCCGACCGCTGGTACAATATGAGTGTTATTTTGTCGTTCAGAATCACGATGTGGTACATAGTGTGGCACGGTGGAAGTGCCATTTCTTTAATGCAAAGGGGATTCCATGCAGAAACAATAAGTCGCCGACTGTTCTTGTCGCGTTTTATCTCATCAATTATGTTTTGCAGCTGGTCGATGCCCTGTCCATCGTAGTTATCGGAGGATGTTTTGTATGGTGCACCGAAATGTCGCCACTGGAAGCCGTAGATAGGTCCTAAGTCACCGGCTGGTCTGTTTATACCGTATTGTTTGAAGAACTCATCGGTTGAATTGGCGTTCCATATGTTCACATTCTGGCTGGTCAATATTTTGTTGTCAGTTTGTGCCTTTACGAAGAATAAAAGCTCCTTCAAAATCAGATCGTAGGCCGTTTTTTTCGTCGTGAGTAAGGGAAACGCATTATTCTCCAGGGAGAATCGTAGAACTTGGCCTGTCAGTGAAATAGTGCCCGTGCCGGTTCTATCCTCCTTTCTGATGCCGTGGGCAATCACATGTTCAATTAAATTCAAATATGCCTTTTCTTCTACGTTTCCTTGCTTTGCCTTGCTTTTTCTGCTGTCATTACAATCAATCGCATCCGATCCGCTCTTATTCACACGCTCAGTCCCATTTTTTTTGTTGTCGTGTCTCGCAATGTCCAGTCCATCGTCTCCCATTTCGTTCCTGCAACGCGAGCAAATATTTGTGTTGTTCTCATTTTCGTGCTTCTCCATGACCCGTGGGGATAAACTTCCTATTTATAGATTCCGTTGTTACCTCCACACTTCATCTCCCACTGATGCGAGCACGAGATCTATCAAATGGCGATAAAATAATTAAATACGACAAACAAGACGCTTGTACAAACATATTTATGATCAGAAATATGTGCAGGTTAATTATGACGGTTTATTTTGTTATTCCGCGTTCAGTCACTGCACACCTCTTCAAGCTGTGCTATCGTACCAGTCAATACGAAATGTAATACACCAGTTTATACAGATAGTGCTACGTGCCCATTGTTGACAACACTGTGCCTATCTCTGCGTCTTTTTTGATCGATTATTTCTGTTTTGTGTCTGTTTAAAATTTTCAAATTGTTTTTTCCCTCTTTTATCCCTGTGTATGTCTTGTTTATAACTTACTATTTTTGTTAATTATCTTTTTAATAGCACAAAGTACTTTTATGGCACAGTAGGTGTTGATGACGAAAAATATGAAAATGAGCAACTTGTAGCGGCAATAATGAAGGAAAATACAAAGCAGATTTTGCGGCAATAATGACGAAAGTATGAAAATGAATGGTTCGTTGCTCGTTGAGCCGTTATATCTTAAATTATTTCTAAATTGTACTTCAAATATAGCACATAATATTTTCTTTTACTTTGTCCCACTAAGATCGCTAAAATATGCCCTTATATGAATAATTGGCACTTTTTTTGTTCTGTAAAGCAAAATATCTCCTTTAGGTACTTATTGCTGGTGATGGCCGCTCTTGTTCATCTGGTGCTAAAACCGGTAGTAATTGCGGATTCTCGGTGCAAAATATTGAAAATACTCTTTTGAGGGATTGAAGTGCGGAGCTACCGTTTGATATACACACAAACATCGCGATTAATTTTTTTATGGACAGTTATCCGTGATTTGATAGTTGCTGTCAACTACCATCTATCTTTACCTTTGAGGACAAAAACACGTTTATTTACCTCTCATATCATGTTGACGAAGGCATTCTTGATCTTATGAAAAATTTTTACCAATCGAACAATTACTCGCTGCAAAGCGCTAATACCTACTGAGCTACCAGCTTCAAAAAAATTTGAAGCTCAGAACCTTTCTATCCATAGTGTCACATACAGATGGACAGTTCCTTGTCATCACACAAGACATGAAAGCTTCTGCGTGCATATTGCATCACATTTCGGGATTGTACACGATAAATGTGGAGAATCTCTGAAGAGAAAGCTTTTTCTCACATATTTTCTTTGTAGTTGTATTTTAAAATGGCACCAATTCCACCAATATCATTCAGTTTCTTACCGCAGGCATGTCCATCGCTAACAATAACTACTTTTTTTGCTTTCCCAACCATCTCAACCATTTTCCTGATCCTTTCTCTCTCCTCCACATCATAAGAACAGTACAACCCGACTGTTACAATCATGGTCTCAATCGCTGAGAACTCGATGGCAGAAAGAACATCCTTGACGCCCAGCGCTATCAGATCATCGGCCTGCTCATACATTCTTAGGAACCGGTTTGCCGCCATAAGATCTTTGATGAATGGAATCGCTGTATTAGTCAAACTAGACAGAATGTTCTCGACCAGTGCCTTGAAAGGAAGTTTTTCGTGTTCCTTCGATATATTGATAGTGTGTGCGGGTATGTTGGTGCTGACCAACAGCGAAACATCGAAATTACAAACAATGTATTTCACCCGGTAGTTGTTTGTGATAGAACGGTGCGTATCACCGCTAGGTTTTTTGCCTCTGTGCCGTCTGCTCGCTTGCTTCATCTCCATTTTATCACATTCACCGTCCTTTTGTGCACCATTCGTGCACCTTTCTTTCATAAATTTTGTAAAATCCTTTTTTTTGTACGTCCCCTTGCACTCAACACCATACTCATCAACAACGCCAATCTCAAACCTTCCATTTCGCATGATAACCACCATAAAAACAACAATATCGCACACCAATCGATCAACCATCTGCCATAGATCGCTGCCCACTTCCAAACTAAAGCAATCATTCAGTCCGATATTCATGTTATGGTAAGAGCCCATCCGCACATTCTCAGCCTCTCTCGCAATCTGTCCTCTCACGCACAACGAGCTGTTTTCAAGGTCAATGGTTACGGTGCACACGCGAATCGTAAGATTTATGGATACGCGCTTTTTTTGGTCGTTGATTTCTACCTTGCGGGTGGTGGACATCGTAATTGTATGGGATGTGCACAGATTTTGGAAGAGAATATGGATGTCGGAGGGGTGAGTAGGCGTAATTCGGAGGGTGTTTGTTGCTTGGTTCAGCGAATTTATGATCATTTTGGTGGGTTAGGGTCAGAACGTAAAAAATGAATTTTATCACCCCTTGAACTTTGTGGACAGGTCTTTTGATTAGCGATACGTGATGTGATAAAACACTTTTATTGAATAATGTGTAGCGATGTGAGATGATACCTGGCAGCTGAGCGGAAAGACTGTCCTATACATCACAACAACTTTGGAGTTGAACCCCTCTTGATAGATGAACCTGTGAAGATGCCCAAAGTTCACATCCCATTGCTCCGAAAAGGTTGTATTAGCAGAAGATGTGTGAGAAGAACAAGATGTGTTAACTCATTGGAGGCAGGGCTGTTTCCTCTGCAGGTAAAACTGTGATTGGTGCAATTTTTAGACCAAAGTACGCCATTTGTGGTATTGATGAAGAAGTGGATGTGTAATGAAATGATAGTAACCGGTAGAATAACGAATAATCCTTTATGGCGGGCATTCTGAACATAACATGGGTCAGAGCCTGTCCACATGCACCCTCAAAATCGTTGTTTTTTGCTTGCAGATCAAATTTTATTCGTGCAGCGTGTCGTTTTATTCGCACCGTGCGTTTGATGATTTCGTGTTCTCTTATTTCATCCATTTATGTTGTCAAATAACTATCTTTGGTGTCTCTGCATCGGTACCCATGCAATGATCAATCACTTCTTGGTTTGTTCCCTATCTGTAAACCTTTTCCTTCCCTTTGCCTCTTGTTCATTAAAAAACTCACATTTCAATGCTTCCTCCGCGCTGAACCTTTCTTCCTCAAAATATCCCAACAAACCGCCTCCCAGTTCGTACAGTTTCCGACTCCGACCGGCAAAATACCCTCCAAGACGTGCCAATACACGCTTTATCCTTTTCAGCTGATCATCCACATTCCTTCCTTTCATCACGTTTGCATTCAATACCATTTCCATTAGTATGCAGCCTATTGACCAAATATCAATCTTATAGGAATAGCTCTCGCCTAGTAGTATCTCTGGTGCTCTGTACCATAGGGTAACAACGTTTGCTGTCAGGTTGTTCTCCACGGGGTTGTCATCAGCATTATTCTCATCGCTGAAGTAAACGGCATCGCTATCATTCATGTGCTTGCTCAGCCCAAAGTCTGCTATTTTAACGTTTAAATCACAATCTATGAGAATGTTACTTGTCTTAATATCCCTGTGCATGATGTTTCGGCTGTGCAAAAACCTTACACCTGTGAGTATTTGCCCGATAACTTTTCTGATTTCATGTTCCTCATATTTTTTAGACATTGTGAGCCGTAAGAGGTCGTTTTCAACGTAATCAAAAACCAGGAACACCGCTTTTCCGGGTAGTACTCCGTGGTCATTATCTACAACTGCTATATCCACTAACTTTATTATATTAGGATGTTCAACCATTTTCAGGATTTTTATTTCTCTGACGAGCATCACGGGCAGACCATCCTCTGCGTTCGTATTAAGAATTTTCTTGAGTGCATATTTTTGAGAGTTGAACTCTGACAGATACACAGCACCGTACGTTCCTTCACCGATTTTGCGTATCAGTTTGTAGGCGTATGGAAGACGTGGTTCCGTCTCAATTTCATCCTCAGAGGTTTCCATGGCAAGCCCTTAAGTTCGGTGTTTTTTATGAAATTGATGTGATGGCACAATGCGTGTTTTGTTCGTATAATGATTTGTGTGTTTGATCTTCTTTACCAGTGAGGAAGGTCATTTTATTTATTTATACTTGGTATGCAGGGTTAGAGTAGCCTGGCTATAATGATACAGAAACCATGCCAGGGATGTTTGCATTGGAAAAAAGCTTTTTCTATGTTGAATGGCCGTATTTAAAATGATTACAAGTATTATTTGGATGTTATTGATGGATGAAAAGATAAATAAACATGCTTTTGGTGAGAAAAAATAATGCCTAGCAATATCTTTTCCTACTATTGTCTTATTACTGAGATCTTTACTTCATAATACCAATATAAAGTGGATTGTTCTTCTTGAACAACACCAGTCGGAGTCATTTATTCAACTTCTTGTTTTGGGCTGATCCGCCCATATGTTACACCAGTGTGGTTATGTTTAGATACCGCGTTACCTATTCCAGGTATTTAAATGCTATAACAGGATACATAATTGAATGCATGTATCGATTTTACATGTTACAGAACCCATTTATTCAACCAAGCCGAAATTCGATCAATTCATACCTGCTCACCCTCATTCCATAATCTTTTCTACACCTAGGTGAAAGTTTTTGTGATCTCTCATTGCATAGTACATCACGTGGCAGGATATTAGTACAGATATCGAGAATAACGCGACTTTAAAACCAATTAAAGATGAACACTTACCATATACTGTATGTATCCTCGACACGAACGATGAATAAACTGACCAAGTGCAATTTGCAGTATAATAAATTGAAAAATACGAGGCCAATACAAAATATTCTCAAATTTGAGCTTTCTACAACCGAAGAAGCCCGTATGAATATCGTACTCCCAGCTATGATAGCCATAGATATTTGATTGGCCCTAAGTAAGCACACATATGTAAACTCTTGTCCGTTGAATATCACCAGTATGATTACGTTCAGAATGTAAAGATGCAGGCTCACATTGAATTTTTTGCGCGTTATAAACGCCTCTATTAATTAAACAAATGACTTACCTTTCATATGTATGTCTAGTCCCGTTCGTTTAGAGCAGTACCAAAAGAATTCGCATTCAGCGGCTCTGAAGACATGCACATTGTACAATATTTCGCCTAAATTGCACAACACCATCGCTGTGCTAAATATGCTTTCGTAAATTTTCTTGTTCGCCAGAAATAAGACGATATTGCTCACAGGTAGGAGACATTCAATTCCTAAGATATATGTGTACAAATACATCTGGAATACATTCCTGTGAAGCAGCGCATGCACGATGAAACACATACCATATATGTTCATCGTTGTCATGAGGAAACTACTCTTTATAGCGATTTCGTGGTCTTTGATGTCGTCATGCAAATTGATATACCACCATATGCCTATCATTAAACTTTTGAACATGTGAATTCCATAGAATTTCCAAATATGGACTTGTGTACCCTTTAATGCCATTTTTGCTCAGCTAACAGGCACATAAATACGTAAATGGTAATATAAGTCATCTGTCAAAATACTTTATAACTTAATTTGATTTGTATTTAGATCGAACTAAAATGGCAAGTTTAATCTAACTTGTATTAAAGCGTACCGTTTGGAATACCAACCTACATTATAGAGCAGAACTTTCTGAATTAATTTATAGAAATTAAGGTGTGTTGACATTAAGTAAATTACCTTGGTATTGACATAATCAATAACACTCATCCGTGATTGAGTTGCTTAAAAATTTTGTTCACGAATTGAAAGTGAAAAGTTGTTAAAACTTTCACTTTAGCAATGCTGTGTTAATTCCGAAGTGTTTTTAAGATTCATTGCGCAAGTATTGAACAATCTGATGTTCAATACTCTTTAGAAATGATCACGTATTCAGAAACAACTCCGCATATAGGGCATGTCCTTACTGTACATTTATTTGCTCAGCAACTTGCAAACTGTTTTATCACCCATTCATGCTGCTGATAGTGCGAAAATTCAGTAAATCAGATCTGTAAATACAGTTACACAAATAATACTCGTTTTATTTTGCCATTCGATGTCTAGCACGGTATAGTTTTATGTTTGTTCCTCCTCACCGATCCAGGGATTCTCATCTTCTTTGTAGCTGATTATTTTGCTTCCATCAGGCATAGTTTCATCATTTTCCTCCTCTTTCACTTCCACTCCCTTTTTCTCGGCAGTTTTACAAAACGAAAAAAACAGTTCATACGCGTCTCTCAGCACAAATGACTTGATCTTTATGGTGTTCGATACAAAAAGGTTTTTGAGCATCGGAGATTTCCGTCCTGTTATGATCAGCTCCCTTTTATCCTTGTCCAATTTGATTAATTTGTCCTTGATGGTAATCGGGAATCCTTTCAGTATCCCTCTGCTCACATTGAAATGGTTAAATACGTGTTCGCTAAAAAAAACGAGTTGCTTTTCTTCCGTAGTGTTCAGAAATTCGTTTCGTCCAAAGAAAAACGATATGCCGCGATTGTAATCTCCTAGTTTCTTGAGAAGAGCCTTTTGGTCGTCTGAAAGTTCCAGGTAAAGTACAATGCTGTCAAGGTCATATGCGTGTACGAATTGAGTCTCAGTCACTATTACCAGCGCATGCTTTATGTCATAATTCCTCCTAACGCGAAAAATCCCGTATTTTCTCACGTTGATATCTCTTGTTATCTCGGGATTTCTGCTTCTCATGTCGTTCACTATCGCTTCGTAAGCATCCTCAAATTTCGTTTCGTTTTTCTCCTCTCTGTTGTTCATTGAACAGTCCTCATTCTCTGGAAAGTCGAAGAAGCAATCTTTTTTAAACCGCTGCTCATCAATAAGCACCTCCTCGCCGCACATCAAAAGACTTTTATAGTGATTTCTTTGTATGTTTAGGCTTGTAGTTATGATTTCATGATATTTCTCCGATATATTGATGAGCTCTTTGTCATACACAGCTACTTCCTTCTTTAAATTTTCATTCCACGCCTCATTCTCATCCAGGTACTTTTTTAATGCCTTTCTCAATTCCTTCTCTGTCAGCCAGGTATCGACAATCCCGCTAGACCATGCCTCCAAATGGTTCTGTTTACAAACCATCAGGTCATCTAAGTATTTTTGCAATGCTTTGTTAAATCTGTCCTCCAGACCGTTCAGCTCGCTGATCTTGTCCTGCAACTTCTTTAAAATAGCCTTACACTCAACCACAACGGTAATTTCGTACATTCGCGTGAGTTCGTCAAACGAATTCCTTGACTTGTCCATCATTTCCACAATGTTGATTATACTTACATCCTGCCAACGCGTGTTTCTTGGTATTTGGGTGCAGCGAAAATACAGCTCAGCTGTTCGCCTACTTATAGTGGTCACGTGATCCAGAAAAGATAGGACCCATCCCACTTTTTCCTCTGCCAGCTTGTACTCTTCTAAAATCGGTGTTATTAGTGACATGTCCGGTGTGCAATAGCCCAATTCAGTTTTTTGTCTTTTGATCACAAGTTTTCGTTTTGCCACGAAATTTGTTACAAAAACATTTTTCACAGCCACAAGATTGTGAAAACATGAATGGCCCATTTTATACGGCATATCATGTGCAAGCAAATCAACATTGCTGTTGTTGGGTGTCGCGTTTAGATGACTTTTGCATCTTCAACACAAATCATCAATTTTGTGGCTTTTAATTTTATTTAGTGACGTAAAGCAGCATTTTTACAAATTTGTGCATCAGAACAGCCAAAATAAAATTTAAAGTAATTACCAAGCACCGAACAGAATTACAAATGCTTTTGACACACCTGTCATGACTACATCTACAAATTTAAAACAAATGTTTTCAACAAAGATTTACATAATTAAAAATACAACAGCCACTAATATCTGCACGTGGTCACATATTCCTACGCTAGAAACTCTTCTATTGTGCTCCCTTCCAACCATGTGTTAAATAAAGATAGAATCGTAAAACACGAAGAGTATTGATGCAGCATCCAAGATAAGATAGCTTGCAACCCAGAACACCCACTGACTTTTCTTCTTGAGAGTGGCCACGTTAAACATGTAAAAAACATGCAATATAACAAATAACAAGTTCGCAAAATTTTGCAATTCGATAAAACCTTCTATAAATGGAATCAGGACATAGATGATGAAACCCACACTGACGGCTAAGAGTATAGCCGATATCATCAATCTAAAGGGTGTCCATCGCAGTTTACTGTGGGATCTATGGGACCTTCGCGACCGAAGCGAGTACTTAGATTTGGCCATGTAAAACGAGTGTGGAGTGGTTTTGTATCCTAAGATGAAACATTGTGAGAGAATACACAATTAGCACTTGCTTGCAAAGAACCAATCACGTAAGAAATCAAAAATAAAGCGATGAGTCTCTGATGGACAACGGAATGAACCATAACTGTTCGCATGCTTAGCATTAACAAAAGCCTAAATTGTATTTTACAACTATCGTTTTGAACACTGTAAAAGAAATCGATTTCTGCATCTTGCCCATCGCTTGAACCGCTGCACGAGCATTCGGATCATTCTCAGAGTACTGCTGATCAAGATGATGGAATAAAAGATCCGCCCCGATAGGGACTCGAACCCTAGACCCTCAGATTAAAAGTCTGATGCTCTACCGACTGAGCTATCGGGGCTCACGAACCTAAATACATAGCACATTATAATAAAATGATGATAATCGTATTTAGCACTATGTTTAGTTAAGACTACTGCGTAGCTCTCGCTAAAATGATGTGGAAAATAGAAATTACAACGTGTTCATTGCTTATGTTATTGCTCAGATATTTTGCGATGAGTTTGTTCACTAGTGTTAAATCCATCTTAATTTATAAAATCATGTCCAAGTCACAGCATAGCGATGTATCGATTTGCCAACGTAAACAATTGAAGTACCCACAAAATTAACAAAACTTTACAGCTTTTTGGTATTCCAGACTTTGGGCACAATCAACAACCTGATATTGCAATTTTACACCACCATTCCAACCATTTCAGCCGTCTATCCCAAAATACTAAATTCTCTTAATCAAATATACAAAGAACACAGTCATCTTAAATTGATTGGTAGCGTGTTACAGGAAATCGTGCGCCAATAAATTCTTGAATGCAAATCCTTTGAAATCAGAGTAAATTGGGGATGCTATGACATAGTTGAAATAATCAGAATAGCAAATCGTAACTGCCCAGAAACGCATGTTTAATAGTGTTTCAACCCGTATAGGGTGCAGTTTATCCTATCTTTTCATCCCATGGAATGTTTAGGTGAAGACAGAGTGCATACTACGGCAATAATGTTCTCAAAAATCAGATTGTTTAAACATTTTAATCGCTGCCATACACCGGCATGACAGTAACCCCCTCCAAAACAACACCGTAGCCAATAAGCCTCCAGTGCCCGTGTATCTTCTTAGAGATAGAAACTCTCTCTCCTTTCTCACAGCACGCCGGCTTAACAAGGCTGAGTCGCACTTTGTCATTTTCTAGCTTTATGATTGTCGATCCTGTGGTTGTACTTCCTATATTAACAAGTATCTGCTCATTCAGCGTGATGAGATTCCGCTTGTCGGTCCGTTTATCAACGCCACTAATCTTCTGGAACAGCGAGTAAAAAACCAAAATTTCCACAAAAATATCGGGCAGTTCGCCTTTTCTACCCATCACCTGGCCAACAAGCTTGTCAGCCCTGCAGAAGAATGGATCAAGCAGCGTGCCCACTCCAATCAAACCGCCGGGTTGTGCTGTGCTGAGCAGGTTCTTTTCTGCCTGAAGCGATGTCACCCGTGTTATGAACGGCCTACACTCTACCTTGTTGCCCTTCCTGTGTATTATGCCCGGTCTGATCTCTATTTCATCATCTACGTGCAGTTCCCCCTTGATGAGCGACCCACCGATAACGCCACCCCTGAGCTCCTCTATGCCGCACCCCGGTTTGTTAACATCAAAGGATCGTATGATCACCATTCGTACATCGTGTTCCTTGCTCCTTTCCGGTTCAGGGAAATAATTAACGATAAAATCGAGAATGGCACATACATTGATGTTGAGCTGACCCGATGCCGGAACAATCGGCGAGTTTTCAGCCTTTGTATTTTTTATGAACGCAACTATCTGGTCCTTCTGTTCCAGTGCCTGTTCCCTTGACACCAAGTCTATCTTATTTTGCACGATTATGAACTTTTCTAGATTCATGATTTCCACTGCAAAGAGGTGTTCCTGTGTCTGTGGTTGGGGACAAGGCTCATTCGCAGCAATAAGAAGCAGAGCAGCATCCATTATTGCGGTTCCGTTGAGCATCGTAGCCATAAGGACATCGTGTCCCGGGCAGTCGACAAAGCTAACATGCTTGATCAACGTGCTCGTGCCCTCGCAGCTGTCGTTCGGACACGAAATTGAGAAAGGCGATGAGCTGTTCATGGCGCTGTAGCAGTCCGGTCGCGGACATACATCGCACTTGTAGATTTTAGCGTTTGCATAGCCCAGCTTGATGGTGATATTTCGTTCCAATTCTGAACGAAACCTGATGGTGTGTATGCCACTTATTGCTCGTACTATCGTTGACTTGCCGTGCGCTACGTGGCCTATTGTGCCAATGTTTATGGTTGCCTGGTTCATTATTGTGTGTTCGTGTGGAGTAGAAGGTGCATCGTGCATATGAAGGTGAAGGGTAAAATTTTTGAGAAACGCAGAAAAACTACGGAATATAAAAGCATGGGCCTGCGACTGAATAACTCAGGTACATGGTGTATATCCGTGCTGCGTGGCAGTTCAATCGGTAACCGTGCATGGTACCTCAGTAGCTGCTAAAACCGTGCTATTCCTGTTATTCATTCATTTTTCTACGTTTTATTCATTTTTGTCGTACTCGATTGGTCTGTTGTACCACTGCTATGAACACCTCAACATTAAAGGTGTGTAGGTACCAACCGTTCATAGACAGTTTCTGCGCAGCGTACTAATTTAACCACTAATTTTTACCTGTACTCTTAGCAAAAAATAGTTTTCGTCTTTATACCCATCCTCAAACATGGATATAATTACTCTGATTGGTCATTATAGCCATCAGATGCCAGCTAACTGCTGAACATCAGCAAATATTCGTTTGTATTAGTGTGAATTAAGGTTCTCAATAAATCTATCCGCTTAAATTTTGTATGTCCCAAATCCTAGCGCATAATTGCTAGGATTGTTACCCCTTCATGCCAACATAAATGAGTTTCTTTCCACAAAAATTACAGACATCGTGTTACACACGTATCAGTACCATGCGCTGCTCTGATGCCTAATAAACATGCTTTTAGCAAAAAATACTCCTATATCTGTTACATTACACCAGTCTTAATTCCATATTAAACCGTAGTGCGGAGCACAGCCCGATGATTCCTGATACGTATCGAATATTGTTTTCATCGAACCAACAGGATAGGTTTGTTCTGAAGTAAATTGGATTTTAAACCTTTGAAACAAAAATTTTACTCTTCAAACACGTGCCCTGGCAATTCGTTCTGATGTGTTTGACAGGTTCCACAATAAATTCCGTTTAATAGACGATAATACGGTAAAATTGCTGGTACTATTGTTCACAATCTCAACATTAAGTAAAGTATGCCATTTTTGCAATGAGAATGACATCGATTAAGTCCTTCATCTACTTTTAACATGTCTTAGTCCTATCGAAAGTACGTTTATTTAGCTCTTCCATCACAATTTATTAGATGAGATATTCCTCATACTAACCGGTTTGCAATCATATGAGGCTTTTCACACGTACATGGCATCAGTACCTAATTCTGTGCACAGAATCCGTGGTAACAACATCATGGTGTTACCGTGAAATATGGTCAACCTACAGTATGTGATAGCTAGCCTAACTTTGAGTGCTAACTAAATAGGATACAAATCTGTATAACAAAGATAAAAAATAGGGATATTATTTCTATTGGTGTGGTTTCACAGCGCTGTGGATCATTATCTGTCGCAAAATTGCCATGCCTAATAAAATTAATCAATGGTGTATGAACTAGCGCAGCTTTATTGTGAAGACATTGGAAAGGTACACCTCATAGCTTGTTATGCTTTGTGTTGTAGGACAGTGACAGAGACTTGGAATGAGCACGGCACCAGCTACTGTTTAAATGTATGGCAACCAGGCAAGTTGTGCTTGATGTTGTATACTTCATGGCAATGTGCCTTCGCATTTCTATACGCAGGAGAATCCGATTGAATATCCATTTAAGGCATGATTTAATTCTGAGGATGGAGTGTAGAAGAACAGCTCACACGATTTAGCACTGTTCATACCAAAATCTTCAATTTATACGGAGTAATGCCAACTGGTGATATTTTGGTAAATCGGTCGACATTCATTCAATTAACGGGTAGGATTTTTACTTACCAAATAGAATTTTGTGGTGACAGCTCTCCGATTTGTTCATGGTGCTGAAAGAGCGATTCTTATTTATCGAATAGCTAAAAACGCCTTTCGTGCTCGTGTATTGGAATATTTTGCACCATAGGAGCTGCCAACATCGGTATTAAGGGTCTTGTTGCATCTACCACAGTTGTGCAAAGTTCTTTACAAAGTAAATTTGAGAGTATGTTCAATCAAAGACACTCAAACACACAATAAAATTTAGTAAAATATTTGTTTGTGTACGAAAAACCTCAAAACGGTCTAAATCGATGAATTAATTGCTCTATCACCGGTCTAACTGGCACATCAGAACATGTGCTCAGAATTGCAGTAAATCGTTGAGTAACGAGAATAGATCACATAAACACAGTGATTGACATAAAGTACAAATCGCACCGAAGATCATGCTCGTTTATACCTATCAAATCATTTTTCACATTTTCGTTTTATCATATGCAAAAAAAGCTCATGAACCAACCATTTTACAATATAGCAAGTTAATTACACCAATGTAAATCAGCAATATTAATTCGTTTCAGGGCTACTGACGTCTTTAATGGATAGAGCCGGTTTAACACGTTTTTATTGGACTTTGAGAACTCCTTTATACACGAGTATCACACAGAAACTGCATTTTAAACAACACGCACAACTGTTATGTACTCTTGTTCACAAAATTAAACCTGCCAGTGATATCTAATTCGTAGATACTGCCGAATATGTGATCGGTTGGTGCCCCTTAATACATCATCTCCTGTGATCAAAACATCATCGCACTATAAAAACAAAAATAAAAAGGACCATAGGAATACAATGGCGAACAAAGACATGAACAACAACTTTGGACAAGATGATAAGAAGAAGCAGATGGCTGATAGTGCAAAGCAGACATATGGAAGCACAAAGGATAAGGCCGGACAGATGGCTGGTAGAGCTGGCGAGGAAGGCGAGCACTTGAAGGGAAAGACACAGGATATGAAGGGCCCTGCACAGGAAAAAGGCGAACAGATTAAGGGAAGGACCGGTGAAATGGCAGACAGCGCAAAGGAGAAAGGCGAGCACTTGAAGGGAAAGACACAGGATATGAAGGGCCCTGCACAGGAAAAAGGCGAACAGATTAAGGGAAGGACCGGTGAAATGGCAGACAACGCAAAGGAGAAAGGCGAGCACTTGAAGGGAAAGACACAAGAGATGAAAAAACCTGCACAGGACAAAGTTGGTGAAATGGCCGATAATGCAAAGGATAAATATGGAAACGTCAAAGAGAAAGCCGGACAAATGGCAGACACTGCAAAAGGGAAGTATGAAGAGGTAAAAAATAAAACAAAAGGAATGACAAGCGATGAGAAACAAAAAGGCGGTGATATGCAGGGCAAAGGCGAACGGGCATACGACAAAGTAAAGGAAGTGGGTGAAAAAGCAAAGTATAAAACAAAGGGAGCCGTTGACAACACCAAGGAAAAACTTGCAGGTGTGAAGGGTAGCGCAAGACAGACAGCAGACAAAACAAAGGAGGCAGGAAGAGAAACAAAAAGCAAAACGAAAAGAGGGGCTGACAAAATGACAGGAGGAGATGCTGATGCGGAAAGTGAAACAGAGCAGGTCGTTGAGTGTCCTAAGGATGAGTATGAAAAGATAAAAAACAAATTGCAGGAGAAGTTGACGCAGGATTACTTCAAAGATGAAAGGTTCAAAAATCATAATCCGTTTTACTGCAGCTATGGCAGAGAAAAGAATGAAAAAGATGAGAAGAAGCAGTGAAGAATGCGAATTTAATAAAGTTAAGTATTAGAAGTTATGGCTGTGTACCACCAAGGAGATAGAGACTATGTCTGCGGTGCAGGTTATGTCTTGGTGCTATTTAAACTCAGATGTATGTGTTTTGCGGTATCTCGCAGCTATTCTCCCTGGTTAGTGCAGGCAACCTTTTTAGGGAAGCAAATATGTGCTAACAAAATGCTGTAAGTTCTTCTTTTTCAATTCATCTGTTTATCTCCTCATACGACAACAACATTCCGTTACGATCTGTTTTACTGATTTTTAATTCATGTGCTTCTATTCTACGAATTAAGGATCAGCAAAATTTATCTTGAACTGTATTTAGATCAAGTATCAGATCATATCACTGCGAATGCATGTTTTAGATACCAGATCTTCACCTGTTTACGGTAAAATTATGGTATTTATTTGAGTCATTATCTTATCAAGTTTTATCCTGTATTTACACACAGTACAATTTTTTTTGCTCCTCACGCGTTACCGATCATTCGCATGTTTCTTATCTTTTATGAAATCAGGCCGTTATTATTTGTTTGATATTTAAATGTTCACACATTTTATTCAAAGCAAGTATTGCACATCCGATCATTCATTTCCGTAGAGTCCTTAAATACATGTCTATCACCCTCACGGTACAACTCATCATTAATTTGTTATAGTTTGCCACCAATTTATGTATCACCCAAACTTCTTTTATCCTCAGTTTAGCAGCTGGTCCTTATAGCCAAATGATATTTTTATATATTTTACATCCACCATAATGAATATGGTACTAGCAAATATGCAACGATCTGTTTTTGAACACGCGTTGTTAAGTTTATAGTAACATTTTTGCATTAAAGAATTACCTTACCACCTCTTATTCATTTGTATGATGTGTATAACGTTTTTCTTCAAACCTTATCAGGTATTCATTAGTAATTAAATTTTTATATTTTAGCATTTCCACAATTACTTCAGCAGTGAACTTGTAATATTTTTGATATGATTGTTATAACTACTACTCTCTCGTATCAACACTTAATAAAGTGACCTTTTCAAACAACAATAGTTACCGTACCTTGGAGTATTACACTTGATTTTCAGAAATTGCTCCATTTACATCACACTAATTAAAAATGTTTTTTGTGGAAAAAGGTCCTCCTTACCACAAGATAAGGGCCATAGTTCCAAAAATTTTAGAACCGTAGCTGTTTTCACCTACCGCAGCACATCAATCTGCTGGCTCATAAATCATCTCTACCGAACCGGAATTAATCCATCACATGTAATTTGATGTCATATAAATAAAAAGTTTTATTAAAAATTTTCACACCGCCAACATAACATGATCATACCAAAATGATACGTGTATTTACATTGCAGGCATGATAAGATACAATTGAACGATGGATTGTACTGGAAAGAACAAATGAACGCAATTCTCCTCTTTCAGAACATCAAGTGTTAGCATTACGTATGCTAACCAGCACGTATTCGTTAAGCACCATCTTATACACTTCATAACATTGATATTCCCTCCTGTATGGTTGGTTAGCGCGCACCGAGTGGGCATTCAATGCCTGTATGCAGTCGCTCGGTATGGTAATATTTAATTATGCCTAAATTGCTCATCAAACAAGAGAGAGAAATAAAATGTGGTAGATATATCTTGTAACACAGCACGTACATCAACAAAAACATGTCTGTACCGTGCAAAATAATAAATTGTATGACTTTCTTCTTACTGCTTGGTTATCGCAACTGCCGTGTGATATTATCGATCTAAGCGTGTGCGCTAATATGTATTCGCCACAAATATTCATAATATAATATTTGTGATAAATGATAAACTAAATGCTTATTTATACACGATGCAGCATCGTATCTCATTTATTACACAACAATCTGCATCCTGCTTTGCAATTAACGGTTTATTTTGCTAGTTCATAATTTTACTTCAATTCTCCACACTGGAGAACCCTTATGAACCACAAACGGATGAAAGGTAACGATGCATTTAAGAGCAAAGATTACAAATCGGCATTGGCATTGTACTTGGACTCGTTAAAAGATGTCCTGAGACTCAAGAAAATGACAGAATGGTATGCGAGGGAAATCAAAATGGCGATGATGACCGCACAGAACGAAATACAATATAATAACGATGATGTTGCCGGCAGCTATATTGATTCGAGGAAGAAAATGGCAATTCCCATTGTTCTTAGGCTCAAAATTTGCAGCGCATTCATTGCATTCCTGAAAAACGAGCACTTCCTTGTTTTGCTGAACATTTCAACGGTGTATTACAGACAGTATGACATCCACAGTGCTATGGCACATGCACAGATGGCGTGTAATATCAGAGAAGATGATCTTAGCTGTTCCAAAATGGCGCTTTATCTTCTAAGAAACGGTGACATGTCGTTTAAGTACTACTACGAGAAAATAAAAGACATAACTCCTTTTCTAGAACTGAAAAACGCTGTGGATGGAATGATAGACAGCAATATCGTAAAATACTGCAAGAATGTTTGGGGTGATGAGGTAAACGACATCTGTTATGGAAATGAGACACTGCGGACTTACTTAGTGGACTTGGCTGATGATGACACGTGCAATCTGAAACCGAAAACTACGGGAAAATGCGGTGTATTTGGTGATGAAAGCATGGAAGGTGTGAGTGAAGCAAAGGAGAGTGGTAGTACCGATGGAGAGGAGGTTCAGAGTCGCGCTAGCACTAAGAACGGCTGTGGTGAAGAGGAAAATACGAATTTGGAAAAGGAAAATTGCGCAAGAAATGCACAGGACGATGCACAGGTGAAGAGTGCTGATGCGCAAGGCTGCAGCACAAGGCTCAACGGCATAAGCGGCGGGTTGTTTGAAAAACCGTTCAGCTGCAAAACACTTGATGTAAAATTCGTGTTCAAGGTGTTGCTGGATGGCATCAGACTGTACAAGAACGTTTTTAATGTTTATAAAATTAATGTAAAGGGGAAGTATTATGTTTTTGGTGACACACATGGCAATCTCAGAAGTACATACGAGGCAATACGAAGGATCACACACAATTTCAGCGCATCTTTTGAAGACCATTTGATATTCAACGGCGATTTCGTAGACAGGGGAAAATGCGGCCTGGAACTGGTGGTGTTCTTTATTCTGCTCAAATTGTCATATCCAAGAAACGTGCACATGAACAGAGGCAACCACGAGTTCGCTGTTACCAATCGGCAGTTCGATTTGTACGACCAGATAACAAGGCGGTATCCTTTCCACGGCACGTTTGTGTACGAGGCCATCAACGTATTCTTTCAAGCGCTCCCACTGTGCACGATAGCAAATGATAGCGTATTTATCGTGCATGGCGGTTTACCTGCTGATAGATTTACGATCCAGGACGTGTATAAGTTGAACAGGTTTGTGACAAAGGTCAGCAACGGCTTGTTAGCCGGCTTGATGTGGTCTGACCCGATGGAAATTACCGGGCATGAGCCATCACGACGCGGAATCGGTGTGCATTACGGCCAGGATGTTACAGAACGGTTTCTTGGCGAAAATAATTTGAAATTGGTCGTGAGGTCGCACGAATATTTCGAGGAGTGCTACAGAACTAATCACGGTGGTAAGACCGTGACTGTGTTTTCCAGCGCAAATTATGTTGACAGCGGCAATTTTGCAGTTTATTTGGTGTTCAATGGCGATAACTATGAGAATTACGAAGTTGTGCGGTTTTGCTGATGAAATCCATTCGTTCTCCGGGTATTTGAGAGCGGCTTTGGTGCGGCAGCTTTTAATCATCTGAATTGGCAAGCATACCCGGTTGCGATTAGAAATGGTATTGCTAGTTTCAAATAAATTATCTATTCATAAATTTAATGCATGTATTCAGTGTTGTAGCAGTTTGGGACGAAGTGTCTGCATATCACTCGGCATGCGTTCTTTTGTTGTAGATAAACGGTTGGAAACGATAAAGATTTTGCAGATATTTTCGTCTTAGTTTGTAGCTAAATACTAAGGAAGAGACAGACTTTCTCCTACGAATGAGCGTAATGATTATTTAATGCTTTTTAAAAGGTTCTGCCCTATGGGATGTATCTTATGAGCAATTTTCCACCTGCGATAGCACTATTTAAAAACTGATGGGTTAATAAAACACGATTTATAGAATGATCAGACCAGCTTAAGAACGTTGTTTGGAAAATGATATGATCATTAATCCCATGTTAATGGGTGCAGGGCTGATTTGCAAGGAATTAATTGACATGAAAAGTTGCTGTTGAATTAAATATTGGTATATACACTCTCTAAGAGGGCCCGCTATTCTTTTATATAGTTTCAGTGAGAAAGTACAAGTGGTTATTTCATAGGAGAATATGATTATCCGATTAATAGGTACGAATACAATCAAGTTATACTGCATCCGTGGTCTTGTACAGGATAACTTTCCACCTTTCAGATAGATTCAAAACCATATCTTGGACTTAAGGTCGTCAAAGTCACATACACTGGGAAGAATTTCCAAGATGTTGAATTATAAAGGAATTTGATTTAAACTGAGGTATGAGATGTGAGGTGCTTCAAATCAATAGCTTTCACGAACAAATTATGTATTATGGCATTATATTTATTTATCACTTTAGTACATCGATACGAGCTATTTTTGTCAAAAAACGTAATTTACTATTAGTTTGGCTCTTTAATCAAGAATGAAAGCCCAGTTTACCTTTCTTCACGGGCCAGTGTAAACATATACCATAAGACGAGATGCTTGGGACTGCAAAACAGCGAAAATAATGCGATATACAGCCTTAAGAACATCTAGTATGAAACAAACCTATTACCAGGACACGTTAGGTTTAAATATAGCTGCAACTCCTGTTCGTCCCACATCACTCATCTCTGGGATGGAACGAATAGAAAGCTCGACTTAGCACATAAAAACAAAGTAGTGGTGTATTCACGTCTTCCGAGCAATCCACCAATTCACGCTCAAGACTCAGCTTTGCCGCACGCAAATTATTAAAGTAACGATAAAACAGGATAAAATCTAGACACTCTGCTCTAGCATTTAAGGAACCACTTACAGAAGTGTAAAAACGGCAATACTAATACCAGCGCATCGGACACGAGTAAAAACTTATCTTACGATGCCATTTTTTTTACTTTTTCCAGTTGCACTCACACATTTCACCTGTTTTTTCCACTCTGTTGGCCATCTGCAATGTCCTCAGAATTTCATCGACGTTCCGTCCCATTCTGTTATCACCTACACTGAAATGCACAAGATTTCTTTTCTTATCCAGTATAATGGTAGCTCGCGCACAATTCCCTGCTGGTTCGCAGATGTTGAAGTATTGAGACAAAGAGCGATCATAATCGGAAATAACCGGCCATGTGCATCCCTTAATGCCCTTATCTGATCGACTAACCTTCATCCATGCTTGATGACAGTAAATCGAATCACAGGACACGAATAAAACAACAGAATTGACATCCTCGAATTTGGATTTGCTGTCCGATATTGCGTTTATCTCTGTTGGACAAACAATCGTAAAATCATACGGATAGAAGATTAGGACAACGTACTTATTGGCATAGTCAGACAGACTAATCGTCTTCACTTTGTCTTTGTAGACAGCTTCAAAGGTTAGATCGGCGGTATAGGTTTGCGGAAGGTTTCGCGAAATTGCCATGGGTGCCTGTTTTCTCAAAATTTTACAACTTTCTTTGAAAGTGTCATTTTCGAACAAAAGAGAAAAATAAATGCGGAGTATTATGTGCGTACGAGTATGATGCTGTTATTCAAGGAAGACATTTTATTTGATGTTGGCATAAGAGAACAATAGCTGTAACCGGTACTTACACGAATACATGTAATAATATCCTATCATACAGAACATCCAAAATCATAAAATACATTCCATATTGAGCGTGAATGTAAGGAGAAGCGATTCGGATCAGGATGTGGCATATAAAATGGATTATACAGCACAGTAAAAGGAGTTTTGTATCTTCTGTGACGGATAAAAAGAGAAACTGGTAAAAAGCAGTATAACCTAGTGGTATGACTTGGCACAAAAGTTGAAGTTGATAGTAATAGCAATTAATTGTTCATACCAACGTTGAATATGATGCCTTCCTCAAACAAATAAGGAGTAAATCATTCTAATTATAATAATTCGTGGTCATGTTCCAGTTATCTCCTTAAGATTATCCTAAATGCACATATAGATCTAGGAATAATATTAATTGAGGTTCAAACATCATTGTATTGAGCTAAATCATCAAATTATCATTAATAAGAGTGAATATTTGCTAATTTTCGTACATTTAAAGGAATCTTACTTACGATCAAACGCGTTTATCGCAAGGATCTGTATTGTACGAGGATCATCTGGATTAAAAATGTTCAAACATAAAAGCAATTCCAAAAACGATCATCCTAATTCGGCAGTATTCTAGAATCGTCCCAATTGTAAAATGTTTTCAAGAAAAAATGTCTTCGTCTAGGAGTAAATGTTATAGTTGCCGAGGATTTGTTTAGAGGATTACAAAACTATAACGGCAGTTCCTTTTACACTCCATTTATTCGGCAAGGTTCATTTCCAGTAGGAATAGTAGTTTCTTCGGTATGCCATCTCGGAGAACATGTTGTTTGCGCAATATTCACATCACTTGAGCGATGTTTACAATCGCATTAAGCCAAAAATGAGAATCGTACCAATTCTCAGCCTGTAATAGATGCCATAGTAACGCATCTTATAGTATTTGCTCAATATCACCACTTACATAACGAAGTTTTAAATGAGTACATGTACAAACAGTGCTCGTGAAACGATGAAAAAACACATTCCTGAAATATATATGGTCAAAACCTAATGCTTACAAGACATCGTCTCTTTTTTATATAAATTACCAGGTAAATATTTTGTTAGCTTCATCTATACAATCTCCGATACATTTAAAAAGAAAACAGCATCAAAATAGTTTATATTTCTCTAATGACTCACTGATTGTAAAAAAGTGTTGAGTAGGATAATAATTTCTAGAGCACTGAGCTAAATTTGTACCATTCATAGCATCTCTTCATAATAATAGGATGTTAGAATAACTAATTTAATTTATAATAGTGTCAACTGATCTGTAAAGAATCATTTCACACTGTACTCGTTGTTAATTCGATCCTTTATTCATTTTTTTCCATTTTAATTGCTCAATTTTCATTCGTTCACAATGCAAATACAAAAATAGTAGCTTCTATTTCTGTGACTGTCCTGTCCAATCATACAACAGATTGTCGACTTCCAAAATAAAATTACGAAAACTATATAAATAGATGACAGAGTTTGCCCACCATGCTAACATTCAAATATTGCACATGTATTTTGTCGATCTTGTTTGCTTGGATGAATACAGTAACGGCTATTACGACTGCTACTGAACAAGTGATGGATGGTTTGGGAATTATAAATTATCGTATGAGTACGGTAAATTTTTTGAATGTACACGATCGAAGATGGAGAATTACGCAATTGTATGTGCCGCTTAATTATAATATCGATCGTTTACAAGAGGAATCAAGGAGGATTGTTAATATGTTGATTTCATACAATACTCACTATAAAAATGTTCCTGCATGTGCGAATGATTCCGAATCAAAAATGGGAGATAAATTACAGAAGATCATAGATGCCAATAAGCAAGCGGGAATCGCAGATAAGAACAAGTTTACAGAGATTACCAAGGAATTTTGCGATGATTTTCACAGCTTAGTGAAAGAAATTGTTAATGATTGTCAGTCCAGTGACAAAAAAGGACTAGCAATAATCGAGATAGATCTTGACAAGTTAAACGATATGTACGCGGCACTATTGGCTGTTGTTGATAGAAGGGTAGATAAGGAGTTTTTAGGAGATTTTCAACGTGCATATAATTCGATTGTAAGTACACTTGATCTAATGGAGTACGGTCCAAACGAAGTGAATCATGAGATGCTGGTAAAACGGTTTAAATATTTACTCGAGTCAGTAAAACCACATATGAATATGTTCTACCATCTATACAGCGTGATTTGTGAGATCAAGGCTAAAAAAGATGATAAGACTCGCCAAAATGGTATTGATGAGCGCGTAAAAAGGTATGATAGTGTTATTAATGAGTTATCAAAACTTATATACAGTGGTAAAATTGAAGAAGAAGGACATTCTATTGCAACAATCAAACAGTTTATCAGTTTTTTCAATGATCTGCGTATGACATTTAGATTCCTCGATCAAAACACGTACGTACTTTCAAATATATATGTTAATTTGATCAAAAAGAACATAGAAACAGCATATATAGCAAAAATTGCAGAGAATAATAAAAACAATACAGTCTCCAAAAAATTGAACTATGATGATGCAAAGGCTAATGAGAAGAATGAAATGAATTTACGTTTATATATGACGGATCAGAGTATTAGCAATACTAGTTCCTGAATTTATAATTCATACGGGCACATTGGTTGATACAACGCGATATTTTGAGAAAGAACAGCATCGCTTTTATCATCCATAGTTAGCACGTGAAGGAAAATTACGATTCATGAATTAGTTAATAAACGTAATTATTATCGTTGATCTTTTATAAGACTAGCTACGCTATTTTCGTTCACAAATATCATAAAGAAAGTTCAATCTTCCATCAAATGTTCTTTTCTGCTTGTTATACCAACTGTGCTATCCCGTTTTTCAAAAACGGGTGCATGAATGGATAGTATACCAAAATAGCGCTTTTGAACATAACTAAAACATTAGGTCATTCCTTTCTACCAACTGTTCTGTGGTTACAAATCAATAAATCACTTTCATTCCAGACTCATTGTATACAACATTTCTAGTGTATACTTTACCATTCTCATGCTTTCCTTGGTCTCCATTGTCAGCAACATACACCCTTAGACCGTTTGCATAGCGCACTCTCGACAAAGCTACATACAACTGACCATGCACAAAGACAGAGCTGTGCAGATAAACACCTACCTTGTCAAATGACTGGCCCTGT